>NC_086444.1:82136040-82436040 GCF_028390025.1 Pseudophryne corroboree | reverse complement strand
TAGGTGTAAAGGGATTGGATGACTTAATTATGCAGAGCTATGGATTGGAGGTCAGGATCATGTGACTGAAACTAAGATGGCTGCGCCCATACCGGCCTGTGGAGGGAAAGCTGTTTGTATTCACCACATGGAGATTCCTCTGTAATGGCGGCGGTGAACATAGAGAACGCCGGCTTGCGTCTCAACCTTCAGCATGGACGGCCGCGGCTGCAGTAGGTGAGGAGTGCCACATACCCTGTATGCATTAGGAATATGGAGATGATGCCCGAGGCCCCGCCGGCAGGTGATGCCATGCCAGTCGCCCGGGCATTGAGGAACAATATCCACGGATCAGCAGAGATGGGATATGACGTATGAATGCTTGCATCACAGCTGGGAACCGGGCCTAGGACGCTGGGACAACCTTAGGAGACACCTGAAAGGTAAATAATGGCGTCCAGATACCCGGATCGTGACAGCACCCCCCCCTTTAGGAGTGGCCCCAGGACACTTCTTAGGCTTCTGAGGAAATTTAGAGTGGAAATTCCGGACCAAGGCAGGAGCATGGACATCTGAAGCATTGGTCCAAGAGTGCTCTTCAGGACCATAGCCCTTCCAGTCAATGAGATATTGTAACTGACCATAGCGGAAACGTGAATCCAGAATCTTGGCAACTTCATACTCAACTCCCCGTTGAGTCTGGACTTTAGGAGCCGAAGGTAGTGCAGAATGGAATCGATTCAGAATCAGCGGTTTCATAAGGGAAACATGGAATGTCCTAGGAATTTTGAAGAATGGGGGTAACTGGAGTTTGTAAGCAACAGGATTGATGACTTGTTCAATTTGAAAAGGACTAATGTAACGAGGAGCAAACTTCATGCTGGGAACTCTCAACCTCAAATTCTTCGTAGACAACCACACACGATCACCCACTTTGAGAGCAGGAACTGCCCTACGCTTCTTATCTGCACACTTCTTGTATCTAGACGATGCTTTGAGCAGAGCCGCACGCACATTTTTCCAGTTATTTGAAAACTGGCGTAAGGTGATATCCACTGCTGGTACAGAAGTTGCTGGAAGCGGCTGGAATTCTGGAACTTTAGGGTGGAATCCATAGTTGATGAAGAATGGTGTTGAAGAAGATGAGGAATGATATTGATTGTTATGGCTGAACTCGGCCCAGGGAAGGAGTTGAATCCAGTCATCTTGCGAGGAAGACACATAGATACGGAGGAAGGCCTCCAAGTCCTGATTCACCCTCTCGGTTTGACCATTGGTCTGAGGATGGTAAGCTGTAGAGAACTTTAATTTGACTTGGAGAACTTGACACAAACTTCGCCAGAATTTGGCTACAAATTGTACTCCTCTATCAGAGATGATCTCCTCGGGAAGACCGTGTAGTCGGAAGATCTCTTGAATGAATACTTGAGCCAACTTGGTACTTGAGCCATATTGGTAAACCGGTCAACCACTACCCAGATGGTGTTAAACTTGTTGCACATAGGCAGGTCTGTAACAAAGTCCATCGACAAATGGGTCCACGGTCGACGGGGAACAGATAATGGAACCAGTTGCCCCGCAGGTGACTGGCGGGATACTTTGTGTTGAGCACACTTTGGGCAAGATGCAATAAACTCCATGACGTCCTTCTTCAGAGTTGGCCACCAATAAGACCTAGAGATAAACTCAAGGGTTTTCTGAATGCCTGTATGTCCGGCAAAGCGGGAAGCATGTGCCCAATGCATGAGCTTCTTCCTTAACACCGGCTTCACAAAACTTTTCCCTGGTGGGGGCGTAGAGTCCATCCTTACCGTGGAGAATGCCAACGGATTGATAATAGGATGCTTGTCAGAAGACTCCGAATCATTTTCTTGCTCCCAAGAGCGGGAAAGGGCATCGGCCTTGCGATTCTGAGAGCCCGGACAGAACTGGAGTTTAAAGTCGAACCTGGAAAAGAAAAGTGCCCATCTGGCCTGACGAGGATTAAGACATTGTGCGCCTTTCAAATATAAAAGATTCTTGTGATCGGTAAGTATAGTGACTGAATGAGAAGCTCCCTCCAGCAGGTATCTCCACTCCTCCAGAGCGAGTTTGATTGCTAGCAACTCCTGATCGCCAATGGCATAGTTGCGCTCAGCTGGGGAGAACTTCCGGGAGAAGAAGCTGCAAGGATGTAGATGACCATCTTTAGCTCTCTGGGATAACACCGCCCCTACTCCAACGGAAGAGGCATCCACCTCAAGAATGAAAGGAGAGTTGATGTCGGGCTGTTTCAAAACCGGAGCAGAGATGAATCGTTGCTTTAATAGATGAAAAGCTTGCATAGCTTCTTCAGACCACTTGGACGGATTAGCACCCTTCTTGGTCAACGCAGTGATAGGCGCCACAATGGTGGAAATGTCTCGTATAAACTTTCTGTAGTAATTGGCGAATCCTAAAAACCTCTGGACCCCTTTGAGGGTTACAGGTATCGGCCAATTCTGGATTGCTTGTAGTTTCTCAGGATCCATTTCTAGTCCGGAACCGGACACAATGTAGCCTAGAAACGGAATGGACTTGACTTCAAAAACACACTTCTCTAATTTGCAATAGAGATGATTGACACGGAGACGGGACAGAACTTCTTTCACCCAAAAACGATGTTCCTCTAGATTATTAGCAAAGATAAGTATATCATCTAGATAAACAACGACATGACGATATAAGATGTCTCTGAAGATCTCGTTCACGAAATGCTGGAAGACAGCTGGAGCATTACTTAATCCGAAAGGCATGACGAGGTACTCATAATGTCCATCACGGGTGTTAAAGGCGGTCTTCCACTCGTCACCCTCTCGGATCCGGATGAGGTTGTAGGCACCCCTCAAATCCAATTTCGTGAAGATGGTTGCTCCACTAACTCTATCGAAGAGTTCTGTAATCAAGGGTAAAGGATATCGGTTCTTGACGGTAATGTCGTTCAAGCCTCTGTAGTCGATGCATGGCCGCAGGCCACCGTCTTTCTTCAAACGAAGAAGAAACCTGCGCCAGCTGGGGAGGAAGAAGGTCGGATGAAACCCTTCGCCAGATTCTCCTTAATATATTCTTCCATGGAATGCGTCTCTGGTAAAGACAACGGATAAGTTCGGCCTCGAGGTGGAACCTTCCCTGGGATGAGATCGATTGGACAGTCCCATTCTCTATGAGGAGGAAGGATATCAGCAGAAGCTTTACTGAACACGTCCGTGTAGTCTTGATACGGAGGAGGTGGAACATCAGACGACCTGGAGGAGGAAGAACAAACAGGAAGCACTTTGGACAGACAGGTCTCAGTACAGGAAGGACCCCATGCCAATATTTGCGTAGTCATCCAGTCAATTGATGGGTTATGGAGACGAAGCCATGGAAGGCCCAAAACCACTGGATGTGTGGCTCTTGGAATCACTAAAAAGGAAATAAATTCTGAATGAAGAACTCCTACTCTCAGACGAACTGGTAGAGTTCTTAAAGAAATAACTGCGTCAAAAATCTTACTGCCATCCACGGCAGTTAAAGAAATGGACGAGGAAAGTCTCTCAGTGGGTAGGGACCACCGCTTAACATATGCTTCAGTTATGAAATTCCCAGCTGCTCCGGAATCTAGGAGGGCAATGACGTTCCTATAACGTTGAGCAATTTGAAGCGAGACTGGGAGATTACAATCATGAGGAGATGGAGAGGAGAGCATTACTCCTAGCCGGTCCTCTCCTTGGCGAGCTAGGACTTGAAGTTTCCCGGACGTTTGGGACAGGCATTGATTGCATGAGACGGAGCTGCACAGTAAAGACAGAGGGACTCAGAAAGACGTCTTCGACGCTCAGCTGGAGATAGACGGGAACGACCAATTTGCATGGGCTCATCTTTGGATGGAGACGGTTGACGAGGAGGAGGAGCAGAAGACTTTGGAGTAGAAGACCTTCCCCGCTCAGTTGCTCTTTCTCTAAACCGTAGATCAACTTTTGTGCATAGGGATATTAGCTCATCCAACTTAGAGGGCAAGTCTCTGGTAGCTAATTCGTCCTTAATGCGTTCAGATAAGCCATGCCAGAATGCAGCATACAGGGCTTCGTCGTTCCATGCCAGTTCGGATGCCAGGATCTTGAACTGTATTAGGCACTGTCCCACAGTACACGTTCCTTGGCGTAAGCGGAGAATCTCAGAAGAAGCTGAAGTTACACGGCCTGGCTCGTCGAAGATGCGCCTAAATGTCGTTACAAAGTCAGTATATGAAGACAACAGGGTATCGGATTTCTCCCATAAAGGTGATGCCCAATCAAGGGCTGAGCCACTGAGGAGGGAAATAATATAGGCAATTTTAGTGCGATCACTAGGGAAACTGCCAGGTTTTAGCTCGAAATGAATTTCACATTGATTGAGAAATCCCCTGCAAGATCTTGGAGATCCATCAAATTTTGCTGGCGTTGGAAGATGAAGACGTGGAGCAGAAATGGGTAAGGTGGGTGGGGGTACAGCTGGTGTCACTGTGGTGGACGCACCGGACGCGCCTGATCCATGGAGGGTCGTTTGGATCCCATCCACCCGAGTAGAGAGATCCTGGAGACAGCGGATGATGTGGCCTTGTGCAGCCTCCTGATGTTCGAGTCTGGCTGCCAGTTCTTGCATCGGCCTGGCCGCTTGATCCTGGTTTCCGGCTGGATTCATATGGTCAGTGCTTACTGTCACAACTTAGGGCCTGAGCTGACGGGAGGAAGCCTCAGTTGTAGGGGCTGAGGTAAAGCTAAACTTGGGAGGTTTAATCAGACCCCTAGACATGTAAGTAAGGTGTATGAAGATTGCCCGAAGGCGTGACCATGACAACCAGGATTTAAAAGTCAATAAAAGTTTATTAACAGAACTCCGTATTCACAGCAGTGGTAAATGAATAAAGATATGCAGTAGATAAAATGAAACAGTTCCTGGATCACTATAAGCTTGGCAAGAGCCACAGGGTACTGGTAGAATAAGGTACAGTTCTTAATGTCCCAGTGATGGAGTGTCCTTACCAGACCCGTCTGTAGTAGTGAGAGTAGCCGAGGAACACGCCAGCAAATGTAGCACTTGAAGCTGGTAACGCTGTAGCTGAGAAGACTGCTGTGAATGCTGGATGGAACCAGCCAGGTGTTGAAAACACGGAGTGAATGCTGGATGGATCCAGCCAGGTAGATAACACGGAGTGGATGCTGGATGGAACCAGCCAGGTAGTTGAATGAAGCTAGGGCGCGAGGATATAGGAAATGATGGTATGCAGGTACCGATGGTTTGCGGATACCGCTGGTATGTAGGTATCCGCTGGAGAAGCACCGGCACTTTAAGAAAGCTGAACACTGCTGGAAGCTGACCGCTGGAAGCAGATGGATCTGTAGCTGGAAGCTGGAGTAGTCATGGAAGACTGCAGAGTCAGGCTGCACCGCAAGGTGGTAAGCTGGTGCGGGTCTCTTAGTGGTAACACGAGACAGGAGCTGGAAACCTGGAACAAAATAACCACAGGAGAGAGAGACTGGAAACAAGGTTTGACAACCAAAGCACTGACGATTTCCTAGTGCAGGCTCAGTCCCTTTATACCCTTAGGTGTAAAGGGATTGGATGACTTAATTATGCAGAGCTATGGATTGGAGGCCAGGATCATGTGACTGAAACTTAGATGGCTGCGCCCATACCGGCCTGTGGAGGGAAAGCTGTTTGTATTCACCACATGGAGATTCCTCTGTAATGGCGGCGGTGAACATAGAGAACGCCGGCTTACGTCTCAACCTTCAGCATGGACGGCCGCGGCTGCAGTAGGTGAGGAGTGCCACATACCCTGTATGCATTAGGAATATGGAGATGATGCCCGAGGCCCCGCCGGCAGGTGAAGCCATGCCAGTCGCCGGGGCATTGAGGAACAATATCCACGGATCAGCAGAGATGAGATATGACGTATGAATGCTTGCATCACAGCTGGGAACCGGGCCTAGGACGCTGGGACAACCTTAGGAGACACCTGAAAGGTAAATAATGGCGTCCAGATACCCGGATCGTGACAACTAACACATATTAAAAGGTCCACAGGTGGAGCTAACTATTTCACTTGCGATTCTGTGAGGAAACATGCACTGTGTGGGGTCCTGAGGACCGAGTTTGAGAACCTGTGGTCTATTATATCCCCAGTTTTTAAAAGGGTGGATATACTGTAGTACATAGGTCTTCAAACTCTAGAGATGTGCACCGGAAATTTTTCGGGTTTTGTGTTTTGGTTTTGGGTTCGGTTCCGCGGCCGTGTTTTGGGTTCGAACGCGTTTTGGCAAAACCTCACCGAATTTTTTTTGTCGGATTCGGGTGTGTTTTGGATTCGGGTGTTTTTTTCAAAAAACCCTAAAAAACAGCTTAAATCACGAATTTGGGGGTCATTTTGATCCCAAAGTATTATTAACCTCAATAACCATAATTTCCACTCATTTTCAGTCTATTCTGAACACCTCACACCTCACAATATTATTTTTAGTCCTAAAATTTGCACCGAGGTCGCTGGATGACTAAGCTCAGCGACCCAAGTGGCCGACACAAACACCTGGCCCATCTAGGAGTGGCACTGCAGTGTCACGCAGGATGGCCCTTCCAAAAAACACTCCCCAAACAGCACATGACGCAAAGAAAAAAAGAGGCGCAATGAGGTAGCTGTGTGACTAAGCTCAGCGACCCAAGTGGCCGACACAAACACCTGGCCCATCGAGGAGTGGCACTGCAGTGTCAGGCAGGATGGCCCTTCCAAAAAATACTCCCCAAACAGCACATGACGCAAAGAAGAAAAAAAAGAGGCGCAATGAGGTAGCTGTGTGACTAAGCTCAGCGACCCTAGTGGCCGACACAAACACCTGGCCCATCTAGGAGTGGCACTGCAGTGTCAGGCAGGATGGCCCTTCCAAAAAACACTCCCCAAACAGCACATGACGCAAAGAAAAAAAGAGGCGCAATGAGGTAGCTGTGTGAGTAAGCTCAGCGACCCTAGTGGCCGACACAAACACCTGGCCCATCTAGGAGTGGCACTGCAGTGTCACGCAGGATGGCCCTTCAAAAAAACACTCCCCAAACAGCACATGACGCAAAGAAAAAAAGAGACGCAATGAGGTAGCTGTGTGACTAAGCTCAGCGACCCAAGTGGCCGACACAAACACCTGGCCCATCTTGGAGTGGCACTGCAGTGTCAGGCAGGATGGCCCTTCCAAAAAATACTCCCCAAACAGCACATGACGCAAAGAAAAAAAGAGGCGCAATGAGGTAGCTGTGTGACTAAGCTCAGCGACCCAAGTGGCCGACACAAACACCTGGCCCATCGAGGAGTGGCACTGCAGTGTCAGGCAGGATGGCCCTTCCAAAAAATACTCCCCAAACAGCACATGACGCAAAGAAGAAAAAAAAGAGGCGCAATGAGGTAGCTGTGTGACTAAGCTCAGCGACCCTAGTGGCCGACACAAACACCTGGCCCATCTAGGAGTGGCACTGCAGTGTCAGGCAGGATGGCCCTTCCAAAAAACACTCCCCAAACAGCACATGACGCAAAGAAAAAAAGAGGCGCAATGAGGTAGCTGTGTGAGTAAGCTCAGCGACCCTAGTGGCCGACACAAACACCTGGCCCATCTAGGAGTGGCACTGCAGTGTCACGCAGGATGGCCCTTCAAAAAAACACTCCCCAAACAGCACATGACGCAAAGAAAAAAAGAGACGCAATGAGGTAGCTGTGTGACTAAGCTCAGCGACCCAAGTGGCCGACACAAACACCTGGCCCATCTTGGAGTGGCACTGCAGTGTCAGGCAGGATGGCCCTTCCAAAAAATACTCCCCAAACAGCACATGACGCAAAGAAAAAAAGAGGCGCAATGAGGTAGCTGTGTGAGTAAGCTAAGCGACCCTAGTGGCCGACACAAACACCTAGCCCATCTAGGAGTGGCACTGCAGTGTCACGCAGGCTGGCCCTTCCAAAAAACACTCCCCAAACAGCACATGACGCAAAGAAAAAAAGAGGCGCAATGAGGTAGCTGTGTGAGTAAGCTAAGCGACCCTAGTGGCCGACACAAACACCTGGCCCATCTAGGAGTGGCACTGCAGTGTCACGCAGGCTGGCCCTTCCAAAAAACACTCCCCAAACAGCACATGACGCAAAGAAAAATGAAAGAAAAAAGAGGTGCAAGATGGAATTGTCCTTGGGCCCTCCCACCCACCCTTATGTTGTATAAACAGGACATGCACACTTTAACCAACCCATCATTTCAGTGACAGGGTCTGCCACACGACTGTGACTGAAATGACGGGTTGGTTTGGACCCCCACCAAAAAAGAAGCAATTAATCTCTCCTTGCACAAACTGGCTCTACAGAGGCAAGATGTCCACCTCATCATCATCCTCCGATTCATCACCGTGTACATCCCCCTCCTCACAGATTATCAATTCGTCCCCACTGGAATCCACCATCAAAGCTCCCTGTGTACTTTGTGGAGGCAATTGCTGCTGGTGAATGTCTTCATGGAGGAATTGATTATAATTCATTTTAATGAACATCATCTTCTCCACATTTTCTGGAAGTAACCTCGTACGCCGATTGCTGACAAGGTGAGCGGCGGCACTAAACACTCTTTCGGAGTACACACTTGTGGGAGGGCAACTTAGGTAGAATAAAGCCAGTTTGTGCAAGGGCCTCCAAATTGCCTCTTTTTCCTGCCAGTATACGTACGGACTGTCTGACGTGCCTACTTGGATGCGGTCACTCATATAATCCTCCACCATTCTTTCAATGGGGAGAGAATCATATGCAGTGACAGTAGACGACATGTCCGTAATCGTTGGCAGGTCCTTCAGTCCAGACCAGATGTCAGCATCAGCAGTCGCTCCAGACTGCCCTGCATCACCGCCAGCGGGTGGGCTCGGAATTCTGAGCCTTTTCCTCGCACCCCCAGTTGCGGGAGAATGTGAAGGAGGAGATGTTGACAGGTCGCGTTCCGCTTGACTTGACAATTTTCTCACCAGAAGTTCTTTGAACCCCTGCAGACTTGTGTCTGCCGGAAAGAGAGATCCAAGGTAGGTTTTAAATCTAGGATCGAGCACGGTGGCCAAAATGTAGTGCTCTGATTTCAACAGATTGACCACCCGTGAATCCTTGTTAAGCGAATTAAGGGCTCCATCCACAAGTCCCACATGCCTAGCGGAATCGCTCTGTGTTAGCTCCTCCTTCAATGTCTCCAGCTTCTTCTGCAAAAGCCTGATGAGGGGAATGACCTGACTCAGGCTGGCAGTGTCTGAAGAAGAAAAAAGGGGGGTGTTGTAGGTGCAGTGTCTGAACTGACTTCACGTGTGGCAAGTTCAAAAGGTTGCAGAACCTTGCACAACGTTGAAATCATTCTCCACTGCGCTTGAGACAGGTGCATTCCACCTCCTATATCGTGCTCAGTTGTATAGGCTTGAATGGCCTTTTGCTGCTCCTCCAACCTCTGAAGCATATAGAGGGTTGAATTCCACCTCGTTACCACTTCTTGCTTCAGATGATGGCAGGGCAGGTTCAGGCGTTTTTGGTGTTGCTCCAGTCTTCTGTACGTGGTGCCTGTACGCCGAAAGTGTCCCGCAATTCTTCTGGCCACCGACAGCATCTCTTGCACGCCCCTCTCGTTTTTTAAATAATTCTGCACCACCAAATTCAAGGTATGTGCAAAACATGGGACGTGCTGGAATTTGCCCATATTTAATGCACACACAATATTGCTGGCGTTGTCCGATGCCACAAATCCACAGGAGAGTCCAATTGGGGTAAGCCATTCTGCGATGATCTTCCTCAGTTGCCGTAAGAGGTTTTTAGCTGTGTGCGTATTCTGGAAAGCGGTGATACAAAGCGTAGCCTGCCTAGGAAAGAGTTGGCGTTTGCGAGATGCTGCTACTGGTGCCGCCGCTGCTGTTCTTGTGGCGGGAGTCCATACATCTACCCAGTGGGCTGTCACAGTCATATAGTCCTCAGTCTGCCCTGCTCCACTTGTCCACATGTCCGTGGTTAAGTGGACATTGGGTACAACTGCATTTTTTAGGACACTGGTGAGTCTTTTTCTGAGGTCTGTGTACATTTTCGGTATCGCCTGCCTAGAGAAATGGAACCTAGATGGTATTTGGTACCGGGGACACAGTACCTCAAACAAGTCTATAGTTGGCTCTGCAGTAATGATGGATACCGGAACCACGTTTCTCACCGCCCAGGATGCCAAGGCCTCAGTTATCCGCTTTGCAGCAGGATGACTGCTGTGATATTTCATCTTCCTCGCAAAGGACTGTTGGACAGTCAATTGCTTGGTGGAAGTAGTAAAAGTGGTCTTACGACTTCCCCTCTGGGATGACCATCGACTCCCAGCAGCAACAACAGCAGCGCCAGCAGCAGTAGGCGTTACACGCAAGGATGCATCGGAGGAATCCCAGGCAGGAGAGGACTCGTCAGAATTGCCAGTGACATGACCTGCAGGACTATTGGCATTCCTGGGGAAGGAGGAAATTGACACTGAGGGAGTTGGTGGGGTGGTTTGCGTGAGCTTGGTTACAAGAGGAAGGGATTTACTGGTCAGTGGACTGCTTCCGCTGTCGCCCAAAGTTTTTGAACTTGTCACTGACTTATGATGAATGCGCTGCAGGTGACGTATAAGGGAGGATGTTCCGAGGTGGTTAACGTCCTTACCCCTACTTATTACAGCTTGACAAAGGCAACACACGGCTTGACAAATGTTGTCCGCATTTCTGTTGAAATACTTCCACACCGAAGAGCTGATTTTTTTGGTATTTTCACCAGGCATGTCAATGGCCATATTCCTCCAACGGACAACAGGTGTCTCCCCGGGTGCCTGACTTAAACAAACCACCTCACCATCAGAATCCTCCTGGTCAATTTCCTCCCCAGCGCCAGCAACACCCATATCCTCCTCATCCTGGTGTACTTCAACACTGACATCTTCAATCTGACTATCAGGAACTGGACTGCGGGTGCTCCTTCCAGCACTTGCAGGGGGCGTGCAAATGGTGGAAGGCGCATGCTCTTCACGTCCAGTGTTGGGAAGGTCAGGCATCGCAACCGACACAATTGGACTCTCCTTGTGGATTTGTGATTTCGAAGAACGCACAGTTCTTTGCTGTGCTTTTGCCAGCTTAAGTCTTTTCATTTTTCTAGCGAGAGGCTGAGTGCTTCCATCGTCATGTGAAGCTGAACCACTAGCCATGAACATAGGCCAGGGCCTCAGCCGTTCCTTGCCACTCCGTGTGGTAAATGGCATATTGGCAAGTTTACGCTTCTCCTCCGACGATTTTATTTTAGATTTTTGAGTCCTTTTTTTACTGATATTTTGTGTTTTGGATTTTACATGCTCTGTACTATGACATTGGGCATCGGCCTTGGCAGACGACGTTGATGGCATTTCATCGTCTCGGCCATGACTAGTGGCAGCAGCTTCAGCACGAGGTGGAAGTCGATCCTGATCTTTCCCTATTTTTGGAACCTCAACATTTTTGTTCTCCATATTTTAATAGGCACAACTAAAAGGCACCTCAGGTAAACAATGGAGATGGATGGATACTAGTATACTTATGGATGACGAGTGACTGCCGACACAGAGATAGCTACAGCCGTGGACTACCGTACTGCGTCTGCTAGTATAGACTGGATGATAATGATATAAAAAATATATATATATCACTACTGCAGGACAGGTATATATTATATAATGATGGACCTGCTGGACACTGTCAGCAGCAGACTCCTAAACTACTAGTATGAAGAAGATAGAAAAAAAAACCCCCACCACAGGTAGGTATACAATTATGGACGAGCACTGCCGACACAGAGGTAGCTACAGCCGTGGACTACCGTACTGCGTCTGCTAGTATAGACTGGATGATAATGATATAAAAAATATATATATATCACTACTGCAGGACAGGTATATATTATATAATGACGGACCTGCTGGACACTGTCAGCAGCAGACTCCTAAACTACTAGTATGAAGAAGATAGAAAAAAAAAACCCCACCACAGGTAGGTATACAATTATGGACGAGCACTGCCGACACAGAGGTAGCTACAGCCGTGGACTACCGTACTGCATCTGCTAGTATAGACTGGATGATAATGATATAAAAAATATATATATATCACTACTGCAGGACAGGTATATATTATATAATGACGGACCTGCTGGACACTGTCAGCAGCAGACTCCTAAACTACTAGTATGAAGAAGATAGAAAAAAAAAACCCACCACAGGTAGGTATACAATTATGGACGAGCACTGCCGACACAGAGGTAGCTACAGCCGTGGACTACCGTACTGCGTCTGCTAGTATAGACTAGATGATAATGATATAAAAAATATATATATATATCACTACTGCAGGACAGGTATATATTATATAATGACGGACCTGCTGGACACTGTCAGCAGCAGACTCCTAAACTACTAGTATGAAGAAGATAGAAAAAAAAAAACCCACCACAGGTAGGTATACAATTATGGACGAGCACTGCCGACACAGAGGTAGCTACAGCCGTGGACTACCGTACTGCGTCTGCTAGTATAGACTGGATGATAATGATATAAAAAATATATATATATCACTACTGCAGGACAGGTATATATTATATAATGACGGACCTGCTGGACACTGTCAGCAGCAGACTCCTAAACTACTAGTATGAAGAAGATAGAAAGAAAAAAAACCACCACAGGTAGGTATACAATTATGGACGAGCACTGCCGACACAGAGGTAGCTACAGCCGTGGACTACCGTACTGCGTCTGCTAGTATAGACTGGATGATAATGATATAAAAAATATATATATATCACTACTGCAGGACAGGTATATATTATATAATGACGGACCTGCTGGACACTGTCAGCAGCAGACTCCTAAACTACTAGTATGAAGAAGATAGAAAAAAAAAAAACCACCACAGGTAGGTATACAATTATGGACGAGCACTGCCGACACAGAGGTAGCTACAGCCGTGGACTACTGTACTGCGTCTGCTAGTATAGACTGGATGATAATGATATAAAAAATATATATATATCACTACTGCAGGACAGGTATATATTATATAATGACGGACCTGCTGGACACTGTCTGCAGCAGACTCCTAAACTACTAGTATGAAGAAGATAGAAAAAAAAAACCCACCACAGGTAGGTATACAATTATGGACGAGCACTGCCGACACAGAGGTAGCTACAGCCGTGGACTACCGTACTGCGTCTGCTAGTATAGAGATGATAATAATATAAAAAATATATATATATCACTACTGCAGGACAGGTATATATTATATAATGACGGACCTGCTGGACACTGTCAGCAGCAGACTCCTAAACTACTAGTATGAAGAAGATAGAAAAAAAAAACCCACCACAGGTAGGTATACAATTATGGACGAGCACTGCCGACACAGAGGTAGCTACAGCCGTGGACTACCGTACTGCGTCTGCTAGTATAGACTGGATGATAATGATATAAAAAATATATATATATCACTACTGCAGGTATATATTATAATATAATGAATGACGGACCTGCTGGACACTGTCTGTCAGCAGAATGCGTTTATAGAATAAAAAAAAAAAACACCACACGAGTGTTTAACTTTTTCAGGCAGACAATATACTGGTGGTCACTGGTCAGTCACACTGGCAGCAAAAGTGTGCACTGTTATGTACTCCTGCTATAACTGCTCCCCAGTCTCCCCCACAATTAAGCTGTGTGAGCAGTGAGCACTCAGCACAGTCAGATATACATAGATGATATTATCATGCAGCACACTGAGGCTGAGCACAGATATGGTATGTGACTGTGTATCGTTTTTTTTCAGGCAGAGAACGGATTTTAAATAATAAATAAAACTGGTGGTCACTAGTATAACTATCAGCAAAACTCTGCACTCTCTGAGTACTCCTAATGCTCCCCAAAATTACTAAAATTAAATTACTAGTAAATCAAGTGTCTCACTCTCTATCTAAATGGAGAGGACGCCAGCCACGTCCTCTCCCTATCAATCTCAATGCACGTGTGAAAATGGCGGCGACGCGCGGCTCCTTATATAGAATCCGAGTCTCGCGATAGAATACGAGCCTCGCGAGAATCCGACAGCGGGATGATGACGTTCGGGCGCGCTCGGGTTAGCCGAGCAAGGCGGGAAGATCCGAGTCTGCCTCGGACCCGTGTAAAAAGGCTGAAGTTCGGGGGGGGTTCGGATTCCGAGGAACCGAACCCGCTCATCTCTATCAAACTCGGTCCTCATTACCCCACACAGTGCATGTTTTCCAGGTCTCCTCACAGAATCACAAGTGAAATAATTAACTCCTCCTGCGGACCTTTTAAAATGTGTCTGTGAGTAATTAATACACATGTGCACCTGCTGGGTTACCTGCAAAACATGCACTGTGTGGGGTAATGAGGACCGAGTTTGCAGATCTATGCTGTAGAACAAATTGAAGCCATAGAGGTCCATATCTCCCAACATGACCCTCTCCAGTGGGGACACAATGCTCTGCTTCTGGACTTTTTTCTTAATTTGTGATTGCCAGCACCTGTGTTGAACAGGTAAATGAATAAAGAAAGGTGTTTCAGAACAGGTGATGGCAATCCAGGGGCGGATCCAGAAGAAAATGAAAGGGGGGGCACCATAATATGGGAACAGTAATAGTTATATTTACATGCACCTAAGGCACGCGTGCTCCCAGATAAGGAGTGTGGTTCTCCTTTTGAAAAAAAATAAAAAAGAAGTGTCAGTGATCGCGCTGAGCCCAAAGAAAAGTGGGTCCCACGGACCCCTCACTTTTAAAAATTGTGGTCCTATCTGTCCTTTTCTGGGTCCCATCGGAATTAAGGTTCATATTAATCTTATTAATTATTCAAATATAAAAACAGACTTGATTTGGACACTACAAAAGTATTGCGAGGGGGAGGATGGGGTGACAATGCTGCTGGGATGTGTAGCCAACAGGACACTCTGCCCCAGAGCTGTAACTAGACATTTCAGTGCCCTTTGGCAGAAAGTATATTGGTGCTCCCCCTGCCATATTTCAAACCAAGGACAGTGCGCGCCGAAGGTGCTCACCAAAAATGTAGGGGTCTGGCTTCATGGGGAAAGAGCATGGCCACATAACAGTACCAATTCACATTACACCACACAGGTAGAGCACGTTATATACACATTGCACCAGGTAGAGCACGTTACACACATTGCGCCAGTTAGAACACCCTATACACACTGCGCCAGGTAGAACACGTTACACACACTGCGCCAGGTAGAACACGTTACACACACTGCACCAGGTAGAACACATTATACAGACAGAGCCAGGTAGAACACGTTATACATATTGCGCCAGTTACAACACGTTATACACACTGCACCAGGTAGAGCACGTTCTACACACTGCACCAGGTAAAGTACGTTCTACACAATGCGCCAGGTAGAGCACTTTCTACACAATGCGCCAGGTAGAGCACGTACACACACTGCGCCAGGTAGAGCACGTTACACACACTGCGCCAGGTAGAGCACGTTACACACACTGCGCCAGGTAGAGCACGTTACACACACTGCGCCAGGTAGAGCACGTTATACAGATTGCGTCAGCTAGAACACGTTATATAGATTGCGCCAGGTAGAACACGTTATATAGATTGCGCCAGGTAGAACACGTTATACACACTGTACCAGGTAGAACACGTTACACACATTGCACCAGTTAGTGTTCTATACACATTGCGCCAGGTAGAGCATGTTATACACGTTTTATATGGTACTAGGGAGTAGCGACAGAGGTAGCAGGGAGAAGGGACAGAGGTAGCAGGGACAGAGATAGGCACCAGGGAATAGGGACAGAGAGAGCAAGGAGTAGGGACAGAGGCACCAGGGGGTAGGGACAGAGAGAGGCACCAGGGGGTAGGGACGGAGGCAGCAGGGGGAAGGGACGGAGGCAGCAGGGGGAAGGGACAGAGGCAGCAGGGAGTAGGGACGGAGGCAGCAGGGGGTAGGGACGGAGGCACCAGGGGGGGGTAGGGACAGAGGCACCAGGGGGGGGTAGGGACAGAGGCACCAGGGGGGGTAGGGACAGAGGCACCAGGGGGGGGTAGGGACAGAGGCACCAGGGGGGGGTAGGGACAGAGGCACCAGAGGGGGGTAGGGACAGAGGCACCAGAGTGGGGTAGGGACAGAGGCACCAGAGTGGGGTAGGGACAGAGGCACCAGAGTGGGGTAGGGACAGAGGCACCAGAGTGGGGTAGGGACAGAGGCACCAGAGTGGGGTAGGGACAGAGGCACCAGAGGGGGGTAGGGACAGAGGCACCAGAGGGGGGTAGGGACAGAGGCACCAGAGGGGGGTAGGGACAGAGGCACCAGAGGGGGGTAGGGACAGAGGCACCAGAGGGGGGTAGGGACAGAGGCACCAGAGGGGGGTAGGGACAGAGGCACCAGAGTGGGGTAGGGACAGAGGCACCAGAGGGGGGTAGGGACAGAGGCACCAGAGGGGGGTAGGGACAGAGAGGCAGGAGAGTGTGCAGCCAGAAACCCCACCAAATAACTCCCTCCAGGGACCAGGCCCCCACTGCTTACCATGGACACTGTGAGCAGCCAGCAGCGCTGTCAGGCCGGGGGTTATAGTTCGCCAGGATGGAGTCTCAGGATGCGGCCAGGGGGGAGCGGAAAACGCTGAGGGGGCCGCCGCATGGTCGAGGAGGGAGAAGAGGGGAATCAGCGGGGAGTGCGGCGGCATCCAGCTGGGGGACCAGGGACCAAACTGGTACAGCAGCGGAGACGGAGTTCATCGTGGGGGGAGAGCATGCGGAGCAGAGGAGGAGGAGGGGAGGGCGGGAGATCACACTCTTCATGGTCTCCGCCTCTTCCAAGTTCCTCCCTCCGTTCCGTCCCTCCCACCGGACTGATTGACAGGACAGGACAGCGCTGCGGCTCACAGCGCGTCCTGAGTGAGTCGGGACCCAGCATTTTTTTTTTTTGTGTCCCCATATCAATTCCTGGGTAACGACAGGGGGGGCACGGGCCCGAGTGCCCCCCCCCCTAGATCCGCCACTGTGGCAATCATAAATTAAGAGGGAAGTCCAGGAGCAGAGCATTCTGTCCCTCCTGGAGAGGGTCATGTTGGGTGGTATGGAGGTCATTGAAATGTAAACAGCAGCACAGATTATTTCAGGATATGAGTATCCCATCTTATGAAGGCAGTGACCTCTGACAATGGGGCTAATACAGACCTGATCGCTGCTGTGCGTTTTCGCACAGCAGCGATCAGGTCTGAACTGCGCATGCGCCGGCACCAACGGCTGTCGAAGCCCTGCGATCGCCTCTGCCTGATTGACAGGCAGAGGCGGTCGCTGGGCGGGAAGGGGCGATCCGGCGGCGTTCAGCCACCGTTTAGGGGGGCACGGTCCGGGATGTTGGGAGGGCAGCCAGTGGTGGCTGCGTGATGTCACACGCAGCCGCTGCAACCCAAACAGCGACGAGTAGCTTCCTGCCAGCGCGCAGGAGCTGCGCTGGTAGGGAGCTACTCTTCCAGTACAAAAGCATCGCACAGCTTTTGTACTTGTTCGGGGGGGTCGGGCATGACATGCGGGGCGGACTAGCCCTGTGCTGGACGCCCCCCGCATGTCTGAAGTCTGATCATAGATGTGATAAATTTAGCACATCTACGATCAGGTCTGAATTAGGCCCAATGTTAATTATGTTAGGGCCTAATTCACTATGCCAATGTTTTTGCAATTAAGCGATTATCGTCAGACTGTGCATGCGCTGTGATCGCAATGCCCATGCGCAAATATACCTTTGCTATTGCGTTTGCAATGAGGATTTATGTGCAAAGTGATTGACAGGAAGTTACCATTTGTGGGTGGCAACATGCTGCAACATGGTTACAAAAACAGGGCATGTGTCTGACATCAGCTGCAAGCTCTAGCCTACAAAAACATGGCGCCTGCTTAACTACTGCCGCGTCCAGTCTGCGCAGCCATAGATGTACTTGAGCAGTCAGTGTTTCCCTTTCTTGCGCATAAGATGTGTTTGTGTGTGCAATTGTGAATGGGGTGCAGTCGCTCTGGTGGGCGTCTCTTTTAATTTCTGGGCAGCAGCAGTTGCACCGGGCACCATGTTTTAAGGTGCAGCAATCACAGCTGATGGCAGTTGCACTGCAGAGAGAACCACACTTGCAGCTGCATTTGCATACTTCTCTGAATCAGACCCACGGTACCATGATGAGATGAGTAAAGGGAATGGAGACAGCAGGAAGCCACAGACTGGGAGTTCTACACTGAAAGTATTAGCATCCCCCAGCAGTACAGAGTATATCAGGAGATAACTGATCTGTTAGTGAGGACAGGGATGCATGTGACAGGGGCAGTGACAGGAAGTGTGGAGGGGAATGGAGGCAGGAGGAAGCCACAGACTGAGGGTTATAAGGACTTAAGACCCAGCAGCACAGAGTATATAAGGAAATGAGTGATGATGGTAGTGAGGACAGGGCTGCATGTGATAGGTGCAGTGACATGATATGAGGAGGGGAATGGAGGTAGCAGGAAGCCACAGACTGGGAGTTCTATAGTGGAAGGAGCAGCGTCCCCCAGCAGCACAGAGTATATCAAGAGATGAGTGATGTCAGGGGCGTATCTAGAGAGGAGGGGACCCATGTGCAGTCTCCGGGTGTGGGCCCCCTCCTCTCCCGTCCCATAGCCGGCAGCAGCGCCAGAGTCTACAGTGCATGCGCAAACCTCCGAAAAAATGGCGTGGCGGACATTTTTTTCAGAGACCTGCGCATGCGCTGTAGACTTTGGCACAGAATCTCTAGTGCTCAGACAGAGCGCTAACAGCGCTGCTGTGGCTGCAGGCTACGGTGACTGGAGATGAGGGGACCCACAACCGGACACCACAAAGGTAAGTATATAGAAGAAATGGGTGCAGTGTGTGTGCGGTGTGGGCCCCCTCTGGACCCAGGGGCCCATCTGCACCGCACACACTGCCCCCATTATAGATAAGCCAGTGAGTGATGTGTTAGTGAGGGCAGGTCTGCATGTGACAGGGGAAGTGACATGATGATGATGATGCGATGATGGAAATTGAAGCAGCTGGAAGCCACAGACTGAGGGTCAAACATTGGAATGAGCGGGTTACCCCAGTTTACAGGTTTTTTTTTTTTTTAAATATCTCTGATATCTGAATTGTACTGAAGAATTTTGAACAGAATGGAGATCATGGGATCTACACACTCAACAATAAGACAAGGGTTTCAGGCTTTCTGCTGTCGTGACTACTGCACATGCCACAAACTGCATCTTACGAAAGCTAGTCCATGCCTGCTATCAGTGCTTTATATATTTTAGGGATGAGCACGTTCGTTTCCTCGGGAACCGAACCCCCCCGAACTTTGCAATCCGAGCCAGGATCCCAAACCTTCTCGCCTTCCTCGGATCCCAAAATGAGGCAAAGTGTCATCATCCTGCTGTCGGATTGACAATGTCTATAATATTTGTCCTATTAAAAACACGTTAAAGGTTAAAGAACACAGTACGCCATTGGCGCAAAAAGTACTGCAAGGGTACTCCCTTAACTATACCTTAAGGAATGTACTTATACTGTAAACATTTGTGCAGTGACAATGTGTAGCTGTAATGCAGTGTAACCTTGTTAGCTTAAAAGCTGTATGTGCGACTATGACGCTCTGAGAAACCTTTATGCATTTATAATAACCAATCAAATACCGGTCTAAGGTTCTAACGCCTTTAGTAAGAATGTTATTACTTGCAAAAAGAGTAATACAGTACAAGTCACACACTACAATATAACACAGACTATCTAACCAGATAACTACACAGGAAATACAATACAATTATGTTTAAGGGAAAATGAGAGAGAAAGAAGAGAAGAGAGAGAGATAGAGATGGCTCACAATAACAATAAAGACAATATGTTTGCAGAGAAGCTTACACATGTGAGGAACAATCGCTGCGCAGTTAGTCAATGCTGAGAATCTTTGTGGAGAAAATACTTGACCTTACCCATACTGGCTGTCCCTATATACACAACCCTACAATACCGCATGGGACAGAAGCTAGACTCCATTTTGGGAAACCTCCCATGATTCCAAGGACTGCAACACATGGTTGAAAGGGGGATGCTAGCAGCCATTTTAGATTTGCAGGTCCAAACACATGGCACTCTCTGCTACACCACAATCACATAGCAGAAGACACAAGACTCCATTTTATTCCAAAATGTCCAAGCCTCAAAACAATGCATATGTTCTGATTTTACAATTCCAAACCATCTAAATCACCTTTCACAATTTCAAGCAAACACAGTATCTCAATAACCAGAGCATACGAGCTATCACAAGACCAGACCACCAGGTACCCACAAGTATCAGCCTGCCATTGCAACACGCACATATTCAAAGGTAACTGCATGGTGGTATTCATGATTAACAAGATATATTATAACATACCAGCACAATCTATTTTAAATCACCATAGGCAAACAAATACCACAAATGCTATGCTACAGGTTGTCTAATGTCCCAGCTACCATCACAGATTCCCAGATCTATCACACAAACAAGTTACAATATCCTATTTAAACCAGCACCATTGACCTTAAAGCAATCTGTCTATATTTCCTTATCTAGCCATGTGAATTCAATACTTAGCCTTTAGCTTGGAGGTCAGTCCTGGGGATGTAGCCGCCATGCTGCTGGGTGCCAGGTAGCTGTGTGAGTGAGTGAGCCCTGTGATTTCCAGTGGATAATATCATACCTGCATTCCAGCTGTGGGGGTGTGTCAACCACAGGAAGTGTGTCTTTCACAGTATGTGGGCTGTCTTGTATCAGTGGCCTTGGTTATGCAAAATGTTGGGTGATGACTAACACGTTCCTGTCTTCTGGAGAGCTATTGTTTGGCGAATACAAAACAAAACCCTGTCTCTGGGTTTTGTTCGATATTCATGATGTCCACTTTCAGTTGAGACAATGACATCTCAGCAATCATTCTTCTGGAGACAAACCCTAACCCATTCGTAAACACAGGTGTTGGCCCTCCTCATTGAGTCTCAAAGCTCAGTGTAATTAAAGGCTATTGTACTCCGTCTGCGGGAAATATACTGATTTCGAATACAATTAATCTTCAATTACTATTCCTGTGCTTAACTATGCATATGAAGATGTGAAGCCCTCCCAACATGCAAACTATTGTTTGGGGAATCTCTAAGGTCAAAGAGCCATTTGAGACCCACTGATACCTGCTGGACTCAGGGGAATATTAACTTATAAAATACATTATATGGTTAAATTATGTAACGATTGAGTCGCACGCTACGAACACATAAACTCTACCGTAAATGCGCATACAGTGCGCCTGCGGGTGCACGTAACAGCGGGTATGCGCACGCACAGGAGAGCGCACACATGCGCAGCGCGGACATGTATGAGGTGCAAATATGGCAGTGTGTATAGTGATATTTTTCTGACTTTGACAGTCCACCCTTTGGCAGTCAACAATAACTGCCACTTCCTAAAACATTTCAAAAGGAGAAAAATATATGTCAAGTGTAAATACATTTCCATGGTTGGGTTGGGGAGGAGAAAGAGAAGGTGTGAAAAGGGTATGACCTAGTGAGATAGCAAAAGCATGTGTGTATGAATCCATGTTTGGGGGGTCATGTATCATCGTGCCGTACGTGTTTTAAATCAAGCTTCGAGGTATTGCGAAGTATACATTTGAATTCCTTCTTATCCCGTATCAAGGGTCTGTGGATGGGCTGTCAAACTCTACCGAGCTCATTTCGGCGTTTTGCGACAAAATGGGGGAGCACATTTTAGTTGATGATACATGAATGGGGGGGATATGTGATTGCTGATATCTGTGCCTGTATTCCCTATCGACTATGTGTGTCATTACCTGAGGGTTGTAGAAATGAAGATAAAGAACACTTATGGTAAATGCAGTGGTATTCTATGTCAGGTTAATGAACATTTGTCGGCTGAAGTCTTGTTCGGTGTCTGTTGAATGCAGTCTTCTTTGTGCTTTTGCTCATAAGGTGCGAGCAAAAAGCTTTGTCAATGTCCATAGACTTACAAAAGTGTTGGGCTAGCGTAATTTTAAAATTTCTAGGGAAACTGGGGGTCTATGGCATAGTTCATCAAATATCTGTGTATAAGGTTGTCAAAACTTCTTCTTTAATCCATCAGTTGTCTGTATACAGGCTCGTCAAATTCCTCGTCCAAGTGGGTCTTTTTACCTTGGAGAAAACGGAAAAAACAGGTGAAAGAAACAGGTCGTGGAATCACCTTTTATCACAGCGTGGTTTCAATGGTTGGGTCGTAAATCAAATCCATTTTGTTATACAGTCATTATTTCAGGCAGTACTTTTCCAATATAACACAATCCTTCAGAGTTTGGGGCAAGCCACTTTATACGCCTTCCTCCCGCATATGAAATATGCGTCATCGGGGAGAACATATGGGACGGAGTAGGACATAACCATATTACACATCTTCCATGTGAAATCTCCTAACCCTAATTCTCCCATCTGTTTAGTACACGTATCAATTTGTACGATATGTGCACAGTATCCTGGTGATACCTCTCCAACTCTCGTAATCCTACTTCCTAGGGTATACCTATATCGGAAAGATTTTCCTCTACTGGCTATGTGGCGTATAAGCTCTGTATCTGTTGGCATTCTATCTGCTCTATATGAAAAGGTCATGGTTTGGTTACTCCATGACACTTCCCAATTTCCCGGCTTTCGGGGATTGGTAATGTTAAAACATACTAGGGGTCTATCCACATGATATTGGTGGAGCTTCAAACTAGGAGGACTAGAGATATTAAACCTCCTGTCCACCGGTCTCCCACCCTTTAGCTCAAGTACCTCCCCTACCGTTAAAGGAAATGGTACTAGCCCTGATTTGCCTTGAGAGCATACCCAACAATCTGTCTTATTTAACACACTACCCACTAAGGAGTGATAGTCACTCAATGGATGCCGGTCCATGTGGATATTAAAACTGGATTGGCATTTCTTAATGCACCCATCCTCAACTACATTGTCACAGAGCCTACAGATACAGTTTTCTTCAGCTAACAATCCTTCACAATGTTTACAAATAACATGGCTGCTAGATCGTTTCCGGTACTCGCCTTTGCTTGGTGATTGTGTTGCTATTGGAAATTTACACCTCCGTCTCAGTCATCGGAACCTTTCTGGATCCTTTCTCGACCTCACTGGTACTCTCACCGAAACAGACTGCTCTGGTCAACATCAGGGTCAACATGAAAACACGGATCACAGTCTCTTGAGGCGAGTCCATCTTACAGGAGGAGAAAAGGAGAAATTTGTAATGGGGGTACAGGAAAACAGTTTGAGGGGGAGAGAAACTTGTTACGATAATTAGTTCTCTAGTCTTGTTGTTCTTCTCGTTCTGCTGTCATCTCAAAGGTGCTGTCTCTCAGTCTTCCAAACGAACATTCCGGTGATGCAATATTCCTTCCAAACCAGCGATCTTTCTGTAAGGAGCAAAAATCTTGCATTACCATTTGTCTAACTGATGTGTGACATACCATCTTTAAAACATGAAAACATGAGTGAGAAGAGAGAAACCAAAAACAAAAACAAAAGAGAGAGAGAACAATTCATATATATATATATATATATATATATATATAACATAACACATCAATAAACAACAACAGAAAAAAAAACATTTTTCAGACATTTTAAAACATTGTCAGATTATCAGGCTGTCATATCTACATGTCCAATGGTTTCCTTGCGCAGTCCCTCCCACCAGCACCTCCATACTCCACCCTCTGTATCTGGCCAGGATACATTGATGCGGATAGGTCATGCTGGGGTTTGGTAGACTTCTGCAAAGACCAAGCAGATATGCAATGTTTGATTCCTATCAATAATCGTCAGAGATGGGGAGAGAAAATAAACATTTCACAGATACATTTACAACGTTTCACCCGGTCATTCCTGCGTCTTCAGGGAATGACCTCCCAATTTATTAACTGTTACCTCAGGCTTACCATCAGTCCTAATGATCACCTTTTATAATTTGGTGTGTCATATTCATGCTCATATTCATGTCTAGGGGGTCTGACTTTATGTGGGCTGTTGCAGTTACTGGCATAATGCCCTTCTCTTTTGCAAAGATCACAAACCCTGGGCTTCCTCCAAGTGTCAGTGAAATGGGGTCTTGGTTGATTTGATGCCTCCTCAAACGCTTGGATGCTCATCACCATCAACCGCTTTCCCTGTACCTCCCTGATTCCTTGGATACCATGATTATGCCGTTGTCTAGGGAGTTGATATACCTTCTGTGAATCTTTGATCATACACTTAGATCTTTCCTAGGATCTGGGAAATCAGACATGATTGATCTCAATTCTGTCCGGGACCAGGGATGGCGCATTGCACTGTCCTTGACGGGAATGGTTCCCTGATCGTCAGTCTTCCCATTGGGGACTGTGATCACCCTGACAGGACTAAACTCAATTACATCACCTTGTGTTGGTCTTACAATATGGGGTACATTTGTTTGTGCGTGATATAAAACTTTGTACGTACCTGTGGACACGACCTCACCTGACCCTCCGTTAGGGGGTTTGATTATTGCCTTTACCGATTTGGTCGCGTCCACCTGGATGTCTTGTAGGATGGCTTCTGGAAGAGGTGCCGACATCGTTCTGGGCTCACTTTCTTGTTTGTATTCCTGAGGGAAGTTTGACATGGGGTGCGACTTGCACAGGTTAACATTTGTGATTTTTACACTTTAATTTTTATAAACATTATTACATTTGTTACTTTCGTTCTTAATACAGTTACTAAGTGCATTTTTATCGTACAACATTGTGCCATTTCTCTGCAACCATAATCCTCTCCATTGCCATGTCTCTCTTCCCAAGATGAGGGTCAGATATGTAAGTTAACTCTCTTTGCAATTCACTTTCCTGTTGCCATAACTGTAAATAATCAAAATGTTTGATTCGTCTCTTTGCTGATTTAATGAGACCTATCCTCCTCCTTAGATTTTGTAACACTTCTGGGCTAAAGCTGCCTATTTTTGGGAACTTCTCCCCGTCATGTACAGTCATTCTCTCCCATTCATCACATAAAACCTCTGTGTGTAAACCATATTTTTCACACATTACGTACCTTGCCGACCCGACTGGTCGGTTCACTGAATCAACCCGAACCGAGGTTGATCGCCCCCTTCCTGAACAATTGGCCCCCATAACTTGCAGGTGTTGCTTTCACCACCTCTGACCTTTAATCAGGGTCTTCAGCGAACCCTTACAAAAACCAAAATGTTCACGATAGGCTGACGGTGGCGGTTTACCGAGTACCCCACTCACTCGCCCACATCGACCAATACGACCTACACACTGCCTTAGCGCTGGCGTACTCGACCCAGGGCCCCTATGAACCTCTATTTACTGGAACATGCGAGGGATATCCGCAGAACACTTACTCTTTCCAGTAACTATTGGTTGTTGGACAATTCCTGAGTGACCAGCGAACTTCCCTTCAGAAAATAAAAAAATTACACAAATCACGTCAGAATGTACAAATAGTGTTTATGACCGGTTTCGTACACAAATGGTACTGGTCAGATTACTAATGCACACAATTTCGTGCGGTACAATCGTTCAGCACATAAGCAACTAATCTTATGTGCAGAGCGACCAGTGGAATCGAAAATTTCGGCTGCGAATTCCTTCAGCCAGAGCTTTATTGGCCTATATGGGTTCTGCACCAACCCCCTGGGTTGTGCTACTTATCTCTATCTATAGCGGACTTCTTTGTCTGCTGTACCTGGACCTCCTGGTCTGTTCTGGACCTCCTGGTCTGTGCTACAGTATGACCTCCTGGTCTGCTATACTCTACTGCTCAAATTTTATATTTAACAAGGGATGCCTCCCTAGCCACCATGTACGTCACTTACATGTATGTACTCCTGCGAGAACTCGACTTCTTGTGGTTCAACCTTGAAAATTGTATAAACTTATATATGCAAAACACTCACTCACCACATGTACACTTTTGTTTCTATTTCTATTTCTGCGCAGAAATTTTCTTTAGACCAGATGTGTTGTGAATTTGGAGAAGGATCTGTTAATCTAAATTTCGGACACTAAAATAGACTTGCGCTACTTACCACGTTGCCACCTTTCCGCCTGTTGCAATAACACTATCGTGTGATTTGAGTTACGTGGGCGTACCCGGACGCTCCGTTGCGTAATATACGCTGCGTGCGTCGGCCTTTGAGTTGCGTACGCGAGTCTCAGCCCTTTGTTAGAGACACGTGCACGCAAAGCAAATATCCACCGTAACACAATGTACACGTTTATCAATGTAGATGATCCCCGATCATCTACCGAGCACCACACTGACTTCTCCTTGTATCTCAGGCAAAGCTGTGTGTGTTTGTCTACACCTTAATGTATTACTTTTACTCTTTAACTATGAAATAGCGGCAAATCTCTCTTAGCACGTTTATCAATTATAAAAATGGCAACCAGGAAAGTGAGATGTGAAGATTACACAAATGAACATGCAATTCTAAATTAATCTAATAACATATATTGATGTAAGCACACGCATATAGATATTACATATAAGTACCAATCACTATTACTTATGATTGACTATGATATAGATTAAATAAATGCATAAAAAAAAACCTCATTAAATGATGATTTCTTTTTGACAATGGATGGCTGATTATTTCCTGAGTCAACTGAAAATCAGCCGCTTAGGAAAAAAAATAAAAATGTGACCTTCCCAAAATGGCCGCTGCTCCTCCCCCTTTCACCTCCATGAGGGTCACACAAAATGATGGACAGACCATGCTGCTTCTTGTCACAAAGAAAGTCATCATTCAAACTCCTAAAGTTATCATGCTATGCAGAGCGATTAAAAATAATTTTAAACCTATTTAAACAGACAAACCATCCAATCTGCGTGTGTAGTTGGCACCAAATAGAAATAAAAACTAGATTTACAAAGACAATAACGTACTGTTCTTACCTTCCAGTTCCGGATTCCTTCAGCACCCTTTACTAAGCGAAACAGACGCTTATCCAGACAGCACTACGAGGAATATGATCTCCCGCCCTTTGCTGATGGATAATGTCTGCTGGAATTACCTAGTATAGATATGTGAAGGACCGACGAGCCGCCAATTGACAATGTCTATAATATTTGTCCTATTAAAAACACGTTAAAGGTTAAAGAACACAGTACGCCATTGGCGCAAAAAGTACAGCAAGGGTACTCCCTTAACTATACCTTAAGGAATGTACTTATACTGTAAACATTTGTGCAGTGACAATGTGTAGATGTAATGCAGTGTAACCTTGTTAGCTTAAAAGCTGTATGTGCGACTATGACGCTCTGAGAAACCTTTATGCATTTATAATAACCAATCAAATACCGGTCTAAGGTTCTAACGCCTTTAGTAAGAATGTTATTACTTGCAAAAAGAGTAATACAGTACAAGTCACACACTACAATATAACACAGACTAACTAACCAGATAACTACACAGGAAATACAATACAATTATGTTTAAGGGAAAATGAGAGAGAAAGAAGAGAAGAGAGAGAGAGAGAGAGAGATGGCTCACAATAACAATAAAGACAATATGTTTGCAGAGAAGCTTACACATGTGAGGAACAATCGCTGCGCAGTTAGTCAATGCTGAGAATCTTTGTGGAGAAAATACTTGACCTTACCCATACTGGCTGTCCCTATATACACAACCCTACAATACCGCATGGGACAGAAGCTAGACTCCATTTTGGGAAACCTCCCATGATTCCAAGGACTGCAACACATGGTTGAAAGGGGGATGCTAGCAGCCATTTTAGATTTGCAGGTCCAAACACATGGCACTCTCTGCTACACCACAATCACATAGCAGAAGACACAAGACTCCATTTTATTCCAAAATGTCCAAGCCTCAAAACAATGCACATGTTCTGATTTTACAATTCCAAACCATCTAAATCACCTTTCACAATTTCAAGCAAACACAGTATCTCAATAACCAGAGCATACGAGCTATCACAAGACCAGACCACCAGGTACCCACAAGTATCAGCCTGCCATTGCAACACGCACATATTCAAAGGTAACTGCATGGTGGTATTCATGATTAACAAGATATATTATAACATACCAGCACAATCTATTTTAAATCACCATAGGCAAACAAATACCACAAATGCTATGCTACAGGTTGTCTAATGTCCCAGCTACCATCACAGATTCCCAGATCTATCACACAAACAAGTTACAATATCCTATTTAAACCAGCACCATTGACCTTAAAGCAATCTGTCTATATTTCCTTATCTAGCCATGTGAATTCAATACTTAGCCTTTAGCTTGGAGGTCAGTCCTGGGGATGTAGTCGCCATGCTGCTGGGTGCCAGGTAGCTGTGTGAGTGAGTGAGCCCTGTGATTTCCAGTGGATAATATCATACCTGCATTCCAGCTGTGGGGGTGTGTCAACCACAGGAAGTGTGTCTTTCACAGTATGTGGGCTGTCTTGTATCAGTGGCCTTGGTTATGCAAAATGTTGGGTGATGACTAACACATTCCTGTCTTCTGGAGAGCTATTGTTTGGCGAATACAAAACAAAACCCTGTCTCTGGGTTTTGTTCGATATTCATGATGTCCACTTTCAGTTGAGACAATGACATCTCAGCAATCATTCTTCTGGAGACAAACCCTAACCCATTCGTAAACACAGGTGTTGGCCCTCCTCATTGAGTCTCAAAGCTCAGTGTAATTAAAGGCTATTGTACTCCGTCTGCGGGAAAGATACTGATTTGGAATACAATTAATCTTCAATTACTATTCCTGTGCTTAACTATGCATATGAAGATGTGAAGCCCTCCCAACATGCAAACTATTGTTTGGGGAATCTCTAAGGTCAAAGAGCCATTTGAGACCCACTGATACCTGCTGGACTCAGGGGAATATTAACTTATAAAATACATTATATGGTTAAATTATGTAACGATTGAGTCGCACGCTACGAACACATAAACTCTACCGTAAATGCGCATACAGTGCGCCTGCGGGTGCACGTAACAGCGGGTATGCGCACGCACAGGAGAGCGCACACATGCGCAGCGCGGACATGTATGAGGTGCAAATATGGCAGTGTGTATAGTGATATTTTTCTGACTTTGACAGGATTCTCGCAGATTTTGGATTCTATATAAGTCCCTGGTGATCGGCGCCATCTTCACCTCAGCATTGGAGAGTGTACTGGACGGACGTGTCCGTCTCAGTACTGGGTGGCATGGGGCGGGTGCTCTGTCAGCTGTATCTAAAAGGGGTGCTCTCGCTGTCTACTTTATCTGAAAAAGAGGTTCTCTCTCTGTCTGCTGTATCTGAAAGGGGTGATCTGTCCGTCCATCCAAGGGCTCTGCCCCAGTATAAAATGAAAATAATAAAAGCTAAAAACAAAAAGCCTAAAATTATAAAAATATATATATATTTTTTGTTTGTGCTGTACCCCAGTGTATTACACAATGTTTATTTTATTTTTCTAAGTACTGTGACACTGCTGGTCAGACCGCAGTATATTATTTCCTACTCATACACGTATTGTGTGATGCTGTCGGTGAAGTCAACCACAGTGTGTAATTATTATTATTATTATTATTATTATATATATATTTCTGACTCATTTGTGCAACGCTGTTGGTGAAGTCAACTGCAGTGTGTAATTATTATTATTATTATTATTATATATATTTCTGACTCATTTGTGCAACACTGTCTGTGAAGTCAACCGCAGTGTGTAATTATTATACATATTTCTGACTCATTTGTGCAACACTGTGAGTGCAACACTTTGTGTTGATAGAAATGGAGGCTACTACTAGTGCTAAAGCTGCTGCCACTAGTCATGACATTGACAATGCAAGTCCGTCAATGTAATCTGCTCAGGCAGATGCCGGGAGCATAGAGGGCTTAAGTGAGGGTATGAAAAATTATTTAATTTTAGAGTGGTAAAGAAAAAAACATCAAAAGGAAAGTTAGCTGTGGAGATGTAGTAAGACAAACTGCGTATTCAGAATCACAACCATCAGACATTCTTGAGGAACGTTTAGGGGTGTCAACATCAGCTATGTGTGAGATTGACATTTTCACACTGTCCTCATAGAGAAGTCTCTTTGACCTCCTTCCACTATTTCTGAACCATCTGCACTTGTGGGGAGCAGTAAAAGTAAAGATGGTGATGAATATGATGAGGAGGACATAATACAAATTGAGAATTCGTGTGTGGAAGTGGGACAGGATGAGGGGGATATGTGTGTACTATCTGACAATGAGGATGTTGATGATGATGTTGTTTGTGTAAGTCAGCCACCGATGGCTGCAGTTGTTGACCGTGATAAAAAGAAAGACATTGCAATGCCTGGAGAGAAGACTAAAAAAGCCACCTCTTGGGTGTGGGATTATTTTTACCCCAATCCTGACAATGTTGATGAAAGCATCTGCTCCATTTGTGAGGCCAGATTTAGTAGAGGTAGGAACGTTAGCCATCTAGGCACGTCCTCCATGTTACGTCATTTGCAGCGAAGACATGAAATTTATTGTACAAGATTATAATGTAATTAACACCACATCATCAACATCCTCAGAGTAATTACTTAATGGAGGTAGTCCTTCTAAAACATTTTTTGTGGGGTCTCAAACAAACCAATCATTTCAGCCACATGTGACGGTCCCTGTCGCTGAGATGATTAGTTTGTTAAACTGTGCATGTCCTGCTTAATATACACAACATAAGGGTGGGTGGGAGGGCCCAAGGACAATTCCATATTGCACCTCTTTTCTTGTAAAACTGATATCCGGTCTGCCACTGTAGTGCCACTCTTAGATGTGCCACGTGTTCGTGCCACCCACTTCTGTTGCTTAGCTTAGTCATCCAGCAACCTCGGTGCAACCTTTCGGCCTAAACTGGATGAAAACATGAAAATGAGTGGAAATGAATGTTATTGAGGTTAATTATACTGTAGGAACAAAAACACCCCCAAATTCTGTGATTTTAGCTGTTTTTATGATTTTTAAAAAAATGTTTTAAATACAGATCTAAAACCAAAACCTGAAAAATGGCCCGGTGCTCACCCTTAATATATTTACAGTGCATACGGAAAGTATTCACAGTGCTTTACTTTTTCCACATTTTGTTATGCTACAACCTTATCCCTAAATGGAATAAATAATTTTTGTAAATTTATTAAAAATAAAATGTGAATTTAGGCAAAATTGCATTGCATACTCATGTTCCTAATTAGCGATCAGTGGTTTTACCTTGTTCCCACTTTTGTCTAGTGTCTTTCTTATGGTGTAGTCCAGTGGTTCCCAAACATTTTTAGAGTATCAGCATTTTTTTCGCGGCACCCCTAGGATTAAAGTTTTTATTGATAAATGTAAAAAAAAAAAGTAATCAAGAAAACCGTGCCTACCTGTCATCCTTAGATTCTGTTATGTAGAGTAATGGTGTACAGTTTTTGCTCCTGATTGCCCACATGTATTATGACTGGCAGCCACCAGCACTGGTTTTACTGATTATTTTGACCATAAATAATTTGATTTGGTCCTGGACCACCAAGGCAAGGCACCTCTGCCTCCAGGCACCCCAGGGTGCCACAGCACACAGTTTGAGAACCACTGGTGTAGTCATAAACACTGGGCTTAGCCATGGCAAAAGTGGTCTGCATATCCTAGAAATTGTTCTAGGGTCCTTTGTGAGTTATTGGACAGTTTTAATCCTTATTCTTGAAGGGATTTTGGCAAGACATTTGGCCTCGAACAGAAAGACTTCTGCTCCAAATGTCCACCATTTATGTAATATAGCTATGACTGTAGTTTGCTGGAGCCTCTGAGCTGAGCTAGAGGTGTGCAGGGTTGTGTGGTGGCACTGTTGCCACCACGCAGCCCTTGCTTCTAGCAAGCAGCCAGTATCACTGCGGCAGTGCCATCTGTAGCATTGTTTGGCATTGTTGCCGTGTTTGCAGCTGCCCGGAGCACCTTGAAAACTCTCTGGGCACTGCTGCAGTTGTGGGTGCTGAAGACCCCTCCCTCTCTGCGCAACATAATGATGTCATGCACAAAGGGGGCAGGGCCAGAGCAGGGCACTCATTTTGGCCCTTGTAACAGCTCGACCTCCGAATATTTACCATGTGTCGCCGTGCAATGCCAACATGCTTGACTGCGCATATATGGTACCTGCAACATTGGAAGCACTTCTGTGTACCGCTATGGGGTACAAGGAAAAAGTTGTAATATAGTTGCCATTCCAGTACGTAGATGTGGTGGTGGGGGGAAATTAGATCGTTTTTTGCACGCCTGTCAAATTTGTTCAATTGTTGCCCCGATCAGGCACAAGTGCCATGGGCGCCCATTATTTCTGCTCACACCCTCCTGAGGTGGTGAGCACAAATGTGCAAAAATTCCATCTTTAGGGCACACTTTGGCAGTGTGCTCAATAGTTTAGATGGGTTTACACAATGTAAACCTGGCCCATGTGTGAGACATGCATGAAAAGTGATGGGCAGTTACTGGCATCTGCCGGCACAATCAATGAAATAGTGCCTTGTCTAAAGTGATGGAGACCGGGTGCGAGTGCAGGTAAAAAAACTATTGAATAATTGAACCGTTGTGTTTAATTGAATTGGCTCCTCTTAGGGGTACATTCACTAAAGTGCAGGTTATAGAAGTGGAGATGTTGCCTGTAGTAACCAATCAGATTCTAGACATTATCTTCTAGATAAATGATAAGTAGAATCTGATTGGTGTTGGAAATGGCTTTGTAATAATTCCCCGAGTGAAAGACATCAAAAACTTTTTAATCCTGTGGTTTCAGGAATTTCTTATGACAGCACCGTAATGTGTCCCCGTAATATGTATACAGACACATTTCCTCTGATAGTAAAAGACAAAGTTAGAAACATTTATTTTGGAAATTATATGTGGAAAACATGATTGCTAATTAAAGTACTAAAGTATCCTAACTTAAATGTTACTTTAATTGGGTTGAGTTAGTAAGGAGGCAATACCAGTGTTTCACACCTGATAACGGCCTGCACTCAGATGGCTGTATGGTTGGAGTTGCAGCTCATGCAGGAAAGTACCAATGTTCTATACTTTGCACATGCGTTAGACCCAGTGTCGGACTGGGGCATGTAGGGCCCGCCGGGGGGATGCAGTGTTAGGGGCCCATGTTATGGGTGTGGCCAGTCTGCATAAGGGGTGTGGCCTTCCACCTCATTGGTTTGACTGACCATTAGAGAGTGCAACGTCTGGGCCCCTTCATAAATATATACAGTAAATTCAGCTGCTGCAGGCATGATAATGTACCAGATTAATAACAGATAAATAACAGAAATGCACTGTAGAAAATACACCATCAAGTGCACAGTCTGGAACCTGATCCTTAGAGCAGGAGATGGGCCCCCAGGCAGTGGGGCCTACCGGTGGATTCCCCTATACCACTGTGGGCCAGTCCAGGCCTGGCTAGACCTGTACTATGCGTGTGCAGTACAGGTGTGCAACGTCAGTGGCACTACGGCATCAGACCATGGAAGGATTAAGGGAGGGGTGATCGTCCCGGGGCCCCCACACAGCTGAGTTTAACTTGAGCAGTTCCCTGGCGTCAGAGCTGTGTGTCCGCCGAGGAGGTCATCCGTATCCAGTGAGTCTCCTGCGATGGTGAGGGGAAATTCCATGGGACAGTAGTCGGAAGCCGACAGACACGCTCAGGCGCTGGTCCGTGATGGACGTGTGTGTGTGTACCGAAGGCGATCACCATGCAGCAGCCAGCACTGTGCTGTGAGCAGGGGGAGCAGCAGCCGGCACTGTGCTCCTAGTCCCCTTCCCACATCACCCAGCGTCACATGGAGCGCAATTCAAAGGTAGAGATTGACCCCCCTGCCCGCTCATCATCACTGTGAGGTGGAGACACGTGTTGGTCCCCAGCAATATGGCGGCAGCCCGGGAGCCCAGCAGAGAGGTGGGGATGGCAGACCTCATTAGAAAGCAGTGTGTATATAGTTATATATACTTGTGTGTGTAAATTTTACACACAGGATATGGGGGTGTTTATGAGCAATTTTACCACTGGGGGGCCCTCCACAAATTTGGTGCCCCCGGGCCTCCTACCAGCCTTAATCCGGCCCTGCATCAGACTGTCATGGATTAGCAGTATGATGCTGTTTGGGGGCAGAATGGGGTGGTGACGGCCTACGTTCCTCCACACAGAGCTGTGTTGCCACTGCTATGGGAGGTAGGGGGTGGGGGCAAGGCCAGGATCTCCATCAGAAAGATGGAGAGTTCCTGGCTGCTAGGTGACAGCTGCAGTGGCTGGCTTGTGCGATTCCATGGTTCCCACAATGGGGGTGATTCAGAGTTGATCGCAGCAGGAACTTTGGGGGTGATTCCGAGTTGTTCGCTCGCTAGCTGCTTTTAGCAGCATTGCACACGCTAAGCCGCCGCCCTCTGGGAGTGTATCTTAGCTTAGCAGAAGTGCGACCGAAAGATTAGCAGAATTGCGAATAGAAATTTCTTAGCAGTTTCTGAGTAGCTCCAGACTTACTCAGCCAGTGCGACCAGCTCAGTCTTTTTCGTTCCTGGTTTGACGTCACAAACACACCCAGCGTTTGCCCAGCCACTCCCCCGTTTCTCCAGCCACTCCTGCGTTTTGCAACTCGAACGCCTGCGTTTTTCCGCACACTCCCATAAAACGGACAGTTTCCGCCTAGAAACACCCACTTCCTGTCAATCACACTACGATCAGCACAGCGATTAAAAAGCTTTGTTATGCCGTGAGTAAAATACCAAACTTTTGTGTAAAATAACTAAGCGCATGCGCTCTGCGAACCTTGCGCATGCGCAGTAAGCGACTAATCGCAGTATAGCGAAAATCCGCAACGAGCGAACAACTTGGAATGACCCCCCTTGTTAGCAGTTGGGCAAAACCATGTGCACTGCAGGGGAGGCAGATGTAACATGTGCAGAGAGAGTTAGATTTGGGCGGGTTATTTTGTTGCTGTGCAGGGTAAATACTGGCTGCTTTATTTTTACACTGCAATTTAGATTACAGATTGAACACACCCCACCCAAATCTAACTCTCTCTGCACATGTTAAATCACATGGTTTTGCCCAACTGCTAACAAAGTTCCTGCTGCTCGGAATTACCCCTAATGGCCGATGGTGTGGCAGTTGATACTGTATCCTTGGGAGTGACCCCTCCTGCTGCATTGCCATATTAGAGCTATCGCTGCTACTTCTATGTAAGCAGCAGTGATAGCTTCTCCAACCACATCTGAGTGAGAGCCAGTGACACGTTTCATTACCTTATACACCAAAATATAAGTAAAAATAAGCACCAAACTTTGGTTATTTCTTTTCTCCCATGCTCTTCTATTTAAACTGCTACAAACCAATGCTGACCAAATTCACTTAAATAACGTTTGAGACACTGCATATAACAGGCAGGCACTGTAGCAATGTTTAATTTATTTGGTACCTGTAAATAATTGAATACATTCATATAGTGTTATCTTACAATGTATGGTTCTTGCATTGTTGGATTCATTTTAACCTTAGTTCCGCCTGCAGACAGGTGTTAGCATATATAAACAGTTGATGTATCGCTAGCTTATTGTTCCGTCACGGAATTATCTCCTCACTTGTAGGTGGACACTGAGACTTGCGTACTCCCTTCGTCAGAGCCGGGATGGAAGGAAATTGGTAAAGTCATCACAAGGCAGTTAAAAGTATACAACTACATGGTGGAGTCACATTATTATGACCACCAGCTAATAGCCAGAGTAACCGCCGTGTGCAGCACGGACAGCAGCTAGACGGGCTGATCTGTCATTTTAGACACACGTCTGGTAGCCCCCAGGTTCATCTTGACGGTGAGCTGCTCCACTTTAGCGCGTCGGTCGGCCCTCATGCACCTTCGTAGCCGACGTTCTCCTCTCACATCACTGGCACGTGGTGCTCCACAGTTTCCACGTCAGTCATTCGCAATAGTGCCATTTGTCCAGTCACGATACACCTTCACTGCAGCAGCACGCGAACAGTTCACAAACTGCATCGCTTCAGACATACTGCCACACTTGGCCCAAAAGACGATAATCATCCCTTACTGCAACTGGGATAAATCGCCCCTTTTACCCATGACAGCACCGAGTGATATGTGTGCAGACGGCCTATCGCATCACACCGTATATATCCTCCAAGCCCGCACACGACACGTGGCGTACTTCATGGGCTACGCGCTGCCGACATCAAATGTAGGAGGTGGTCATAATAATGTATATTTCTTGGAGGCATAATTAATAGAGGAGAGGGCTGCCATTATGCCTGTGCCCTCTAGAGGGAGACACTGCTGCACAGAAAAAGAAAGAGACAATGAAGAATCTCCATTAAAAGGAATGTATGAGATCATCCCATCGTGGGAAAAGGTGGCTTTTATAAAGTAGCTGGAAAGCAGCACAAAGTCTGTGTAAATGTTCTCAGCAGGTAGCCATTATATCATGTTGTGTCCTGTGACTGGCAGAACCACAGGATTCATGTGACACCCAACAATACATACAAAGAAATTACACGGACATATATCATATGCGGGAGTGTGTGTCATGCGTGATGTAATGTCTTACTCTCACATGTTAGCTGGAATCAGCATACTGTGAGATTTGAGTGGTTCATTTCATAGTAAAATATCTGTTCTTCAAGTTCTAAAGCTTGGCATAGGTCTGATTGGGGTGTGGTATGGAAGGTAGATAGTAACTAGGTCGACAGTGTCTCGGTCGACCACTATTGGTCGACAGTAACTAGGTCAACAGGGTCTTTAGGTCGACATGGTCTAGGTCGACAGGTCAAAAGATCGACATGAGGTTTTTTTGTGTCGTTTTCTTCGTAGAGTGATCGGGAACCCCAATTAGTGCACCATGTCCCCTCGCATGGCTCGCTTCCCTCGCCATGCTTTGGGCAAGGTGCCTCACTCCGCTACCGCTGCGCTTGGCACAGATTACCGTTCCCAATTGTAGTCCACGTGGATCGTTAAGTATAAAAAGGTTAAAAAAAAGAAGAAATCATGAAAAACTCACGTCAACCTTTTGACCTGTCGACCCAGAACATGTTGACCTAGAGACCCTGTTGACCTAGAAACCCTGACGACCTAGTTACTGTTGACCAATAGTGGTCAACCTAGATACTGTCAACCTAGTTACTATCTACCTAGAGACCGGGGCCAGTATTTACTAAAAATCCGAGTTTTGCCGATTTGTGTTTTTTTTTCTAAGTTCCAATCCGGGAATTCACTAAGCAGAAAACTCGGCAGTGTCTGGTCTATTTGTAATGGTTTGATTGGCAAAGTTCAGAAATACAAATGAATAGACCATCGGTCAAACGCGGCTGTTATTTCATACAATATGGGCATTCACTATTCATTCGTATTTGGGTGTTAGTCTCTGAGTGCTCAAGTGCGGGTCTGTTTTTTTCCGATTCGTTAAAAAAAGCAGCAAAAAAATAGACCTGCTTTTTCCAGTCGAGTTTGGATAACTATGCACGGATCAGTGAGATCTGTGCATGGTTATCTATGGGAAAGGGTCTGTTTTGTGTAAAATCCGGAAAAAAAATGCGCGGGGGTCCCCCCTCCTAAGCACAACCAGCCTCGGGCTCTTTGAGCCGGTCCTGGTTGACAAAATATGGGGGGAAAAATGACAGGGGTTCCCCCATATTTAATCAACCAGCACCGGGCTCTGCGCCTGGTCCTGGTTCCAAAAATACGGGGGACAAAAAGCGTAGGGGTCCCCCATATTTTTGAAACCAGCACCGGGCTCCACTAGCCAGGTACATAATGCCACAGCCGGGGGACACTTTTATACTGGTCCCTGCGGCCCTGGCATTACATACCCAACTAGTCACCCCTGGCCGGGGTACCCTGGAGGAGTGGGAACCCCTTAAATCAAGGAGTCCCCCCGCTCCAGCCACCCAAGGGCCAGGGGTGAAGCCCAAAGCTGTCCCCCCCATCCAAGGGCGGCGGATGGGGGGCTGATAGCCATGTGTAAAAAATGTGAATATTGTTTTTAGTAGCAGTACTACAAGTCCCAGCAAGCCTCCCCCGCAAGCTGGTACTTGGAGAACCACAAGTACCAGCATGCGGTGGAAACCCGGGCCAGCTGGTACCTGTAGTACTACTACTAAAAAAATACCCCCCAAAAAACAGGACACACACACCGTGAAAGTATAATTTTATTACATACATGCACACCTCCAAACATACATACTTACCTATGTTCACACAAGGCTCTGTCCTCTTGTCCCTGTAGAATCCTCAGGGTACCTGTGAAAAAAATTATACTCACATAATCCAGTGTAGAATCAGACCTTTGTATAATCCACGTACTTGGCAACACAAAAAAATGGAAACCCGACCACGCACTGAAAGGGGTCCCATGTTTACACATGGGGCCCTTTTCCCCGACTGCCAGGACCCCCCCTGACTCCTGTCAAAGAGGGTCCCTTCAGCCAATCAGGGAGCGCCACGTCGTGGCACTCTCCTGATTGGCTGTGTGCTCCTGTAGTGTCTGTCAGGCAGCACACGGCAGAGATACAATGTAGGGCCTATGCGCTCCATTGTAACCAATGGTGGGAACTTTGCGGTCAGCGGTGAGGTTACTTTCGGTCAACCGAAAGGCGCAGAGCCCGGTGCTGGTTGATTAAATATGGGGGAACCCCTGTCATTTCCCCCCCCATATTTTGTCAACCAGGACCGGCTCAAAGAGCCCGAGGCTGGTTATGCTTAGGAGGGGGGACCCCACGCAATTTTTTTTACATTTTTTTAAGACTTTAATTAACTTTTTAAGGTACACAATGAAGCCCTGCACGGATCTCACAGATCCGGCCGGGATTCCTTGTGTTTTGTCAGGCAGTGTTTTACTCATCACTCCCGTAAAACACTGCCTGATATTACGAATCACATCGACATCGGAAAAAACGAATGTGCAAAACTCGGCAGCTTAGTGAATGACCGTATCAGGATTCAAAAAGTTGCAGTAAAATGCACCCGATACCATTCGAGATCAAACACCCTTCAAAACGGCAAAAACACGAATCTTAGTAAATATAAATATACCCCCGGATCCCATCTGATTGATGACAGCTTGCCTCATCTCATTGCAGCACGGTGGAATCTATGACCTGCGGAAGTTAATGCATTAGTACAAGGAAATGGTGCTATTTGCATACTAGTATATATATATTTTTTTATAATGAATTGCCATTCTACTATCTGTATGTGACTGCTCTTATCATCTGTTTCATTTATGTCAAATGTCATCTTCTAGCTAGTACTACAGTATTATTAAGATATTCTGTAGGTCTTTGCAATATGTTTGGGAGTTGGGATTACAACACAAGATGGCATAGAAACGGGATGCAGTCAGGATCCGGACTGTCGGTATCCCAGCAGTCAGAATACCGACGCCGGAATACCGACCCTCTTCTGAATGCCGAGACCGGCATCCAGAATGGGTGCACCATCCTGGCACCGGAATACTGACAGCCGGGATCCCAAACGAGGACAGACTGCGCTGAAGAGGAGGGTGTGCGGGGTTGTTAGGTTTAGGCAGTGGGGACTGGGGGTTAGGTTTAGGCACCTACAGGGGGTGGTTAGGGTCAGGCAACAAGGAGGTGGGTTAGGGTTAGGGGATACTGGGGAGAGGGGGAAACACTCCTTACTCACCCCTGTCTGCTTCAAAAACATTGTTATCCCAGCGTCGGTTTTACGACCGCCGGGATCCCATGCGCCAGCAAATCATACTGATCCGAACAGATTAGCTGTGTTCCACGGTTTACATTTCCTTCGGGTTGGGTTTGGGATTCCGGCCGCCACAATGCCAGCAGGGGCCGAGCGCAACAAAGTACTTCTTTTTCCCTGCTGCTGATTCCTCTCCCTATGCAACCAAGCATCTGACCTTCCTTCCTCATTGCTTCACTTGAAGTAGTGACACCTGGATCCAGTGCCGTAACTAGGTGTGTGCCGGCGGTGCCTGGCACACAGCGCATGTGCACTGAGGGCGCAGGACCGCCGGCCAGTGCCGTTTCTAGCGGCGGGCGAGCCGTACAACCGCACGGGGCGCCCGCCGCGGCACTTTGCAGGTCCTTTTCCCCCTCCTCCCCCTTCCCGAGTACTCCTGTTCGGGGGGCGGAGTTTCGCAGAATGACGCGGTTGCGTCGTGACGTCACAACGCAATCGCGTCATTCCTCGAAACTCCGCCCCCCCGAACAGGAGTACCGATGACAAGAGGAGGGGGAGCCAGCTGGAAGGAGGAGGCGGCCGGTGCGGGCCGAAGAGCGGGAAGAGCCACTTCATACTGTATGTAAGTAGTCTCTCTCTCTCTCTCCCCCCCTCTCCCTTCCTCTCCCCCCACTTGACACTTGCCTGCCGTACTGTATAAAATTGGGACTCTTGCCTGCAATACTATGTAAAATGGGGACACTTGCCTGCAATACTATGTAAAATGGGGACACTTGCCTGCAATACTATGTAAAATGGGGACTCTTGCCTGCAATACTATGTAAAATGGGGACACTTGCCTGCAATACTATGTAAAATGGGGACTCTTGCCGGCAATATTGTGTAAAATGGGGACTCTTGCCTGCAATACTATGTAAAATGGGGACACTTGCCTGCAATACTATGTAAAATGGGGACACTTGCCTGCAATACTGTGTAAAATGGGGACACTTGCCTGCAATACTATGTAAAATGGGGACTCTTGCCTGCAATACTGTGTAAAATGGGGACACTTGCCTGCAATACTATGTAAAATGGGGACACTTGCCTGCAATACTATGTAAAATGGGGACACTTGCCTGCAATACTGTGTAAAATGGGGACTCTTGCCTGCAATACTATGTAAAATGGGGACACTTGCCTGCAATACTATGTAAAATGGGGACACTTGCCTGCAATACTGTGTAAAATGGGGACTCTTGCCCAGGCCCGGCGACAGGGGGGGTCAAAGGGGACACCTGTACCGGGCCCCGAGGGTTGGAGGGGACCCATGAATCAGGGAAATAAAATATAGGACGCACTGCCTATTTGAAGTGAATGCCTGCCCAGCTGCCAGTCACCTAAAAAATTAATTAAGTGTCCAGTCAGAAGCCGCATTACCTCCTTCCGCACCTCCCCCTCCTTACCCTGTCACTTGGTATGGTCCCATACCGTGGCACCAACGTCGTGACGTCATGACGCTGGCCCGCCGGCACTTCCCTGTCTCCTGCCTCCGCGGAGGAGCAGTCCAGAAGCTGTGCACAACCTCCTGCTGCCGGCCTGGCCACTGGTGTGTGACACTCGGAGGGAGAAGATTGCAGCAGCTTCCCCGCAGTGCTACACATGAGAGAGACACCCTAGCTGTGGTGACAGTGAGTCCTTCCTGGACAGTCTATGTCTGCTTCACAGTATGTGTGTGTGTGTATACAGTATATGTGATGTGTATGTATGTAGGTATGTGTATGAGTGTGTTTGTGCTCCAGTAACGGACACAGTGCACTTTTGTTGTGTGTTTTCCATCTATGTATTGTAGTGTTTCAGTATATGCACAAATCTAGTGCCTTGTATTTGGTGATGCCTGTATTGGCACATGCAGGTTAGGGATATTTAGGGAGTGGGACGGAGGGGAGGGGGGCCCCAGAGATATCAGTGTAACGGGCCCCAAGATTTCTGTTGCCGGCCCTGCTCTTGCCTGCAATACTATGTAAAATGGGGACTCTTGCCTGCAATACTGTGTAAAATGGGGACACTTGCCTGCAATACTATGTAAAATGGGGACACGTGCCTGCCGCAATGTGTAAAATGGGCGCATGTGCCTGCCGTATTGTGTAAAATGGGGACTATTGCCTGCTGTACTGTGTAAAATGGGGACTCTTGCCTGCCACAATGTGTAAAATGGGGATAAGTCCCTGACGCAATGTATAAAATGGGGACACGTTGTTAGGGTCTCCTGCCCTGTGCTGCCACGTCGTCATGGCAACCGGGAGACAAGTGCTAGCGGAGTAACCTGAGCGCAGCTGATACTCCGGTTCGGGTCTTTTGCTGTGCAGTGGTTACAGGCTCTGTGCACGGCAGGGGATCCGGTGCTGGTTTTTGTGCTCACAGTCTGTGAGGTCTGAGTGGGGCGTGGACAGCACCTGCTTTATAAGGCCTCTTCTCAGGTTAAGCAGATGCTGCTGAATCTTTGTTGGTTAGTCAGTTCCTGAAAGTTAGCCAGTACTGTGTAGCTTTGTATTTGTTGTTGCTTACTGCAAATAGGCCTGGGGATTTGGTACTACACTCTGCCAATCCAGACCTAGCAGTAAGACTGGAGTCCGTCGTTTAGCTTGCTGGGGTTCTTTTACTACTCTGTGAACTTAGCAAGTTTGCGGCTGTATTCTAAGACTTGCCTGCCTAAATCCTGTCTCACTGTGCAAGGTGTCAGGTGTCAGTTTAGTGGCAGTAAGCTGAACCTGTGCACTGCAAGTGAGGATTAGGATTGTGGAGACTCTCCTTGTGTCTATCATTCCATCTCTGACCAAGGAGTTTACTGCCACACCCGTTGGTAACCCTTTAGGGTTTTGCTGTTGCCCTTAGCAACAGCATTTCGGGTTCTCTACGTATTAAAACACAACATCTTGCTTTTCCCATCTGAGCATTACTAATACTAGGGAGACACCCAGTTTCTTAGCCTCTGGGATTCTCTGTTCACTTTGTGTGTATTTTGTTACCCTATCACCTTCTGTGTACGTAATGTCATATTCCCCAGTCTGTCTGTGAGTTCATTTGTTTTGCATACCTATCCGTTCAGACACCAGTACATTCCTGCAGGCACTGGTGTGCATAACAGTTCAAACACCAGTACATTCCTGCAGGCACTGGTGTGCATAACAATTCAAACACCAGTACATTCCTGCAGGCACTGGTGTGCATAACACACGTGCCTGCCGTACTGTGTAAAATGGGGACACGTGCCTGCCGCAATGTGTAAAATGGGGACTCTTGCCTGCCGTAATGTGTAAAATGGGAACACGTGCCTGCCGTAATGTGTAAAATTGGGATACGTGCCTGCCGCAATGTGTAAAATGGGGACTCTTGCCTGCCGTAATGTGTAAAATGGGAACACGTGCCTGCCGTAATGTGTAAAATGGGGACACGTGCCTGCCGCAATGTGTAAAATGGGGACTCTTGCCTGCCGTACTGTGTAAAATGGGGACTTTATTTTTTTCCTGAGGTGGCCGTGATGATGAGATCAGATGAGGCCACGCCCATTTTAATGAGGCCACACACCCTTGCCGGGGTGTGTGTGTATTTTTATGTTATGTCAATGGGGGGGGGGGGGGCGCATTTTTAAATATTGCACTGGGAGCCAAATTGGCTAGAAACAGCCCTGCCGCCGGCAACACTTGCAGGTCAGCGCTGCTCAGTGCTTGTCTGCAGAAGCACTGTACCTGAGGCAGCGGCGGCTCAGGATGCTGGAAGTTATTGCCCCATATGTCCGGTCCGTTCTGCGCCTCTTCGTCTCCCAGCCCGCCTATCGGTGCTGAAAGGGGGCATGGCTACGGGTCAGCGATTAGGCCACGCCCCCGACTTTGCTGTTTGGTCTCTCTGTGTCCGTCTCTGCTACAGCTCTCCTGGAGGTAAAGTTGGCGGGAGGGGAGGGGGGGAGGATGTGTGTGTGTGGTGTGACTGGAGGTGACAGGCTGCGTGTGTGTGTGGTGTGACTGGAGGTGACAGGCTACGTGTGTGTGGTGTGGCTAGAGGTGACAGGCTGTGTGTGTGTGTGTGTGTAGGGACTGTCTGCCATAATGTGTAATAAGGGGATGCTGTCTGCCGTAATGTGTAAAACAGGGGACGCTGTCTGCCGTAATGTGTAATATGGGGACGCTGTCTGCCGTAATGTGTAAAACAGGGGACGCTGTCTGCCGTAATGTGTAATATGGGGACGCAGTCTGCCGTAATGTGTAACAAGGGGACACAATCTGCCGTAATGTGTAATATGGGGACACAATCTGCCGTAATGTGTAATAAGGGGGACGCTGTCTGCCGTAATGTGTAAAAAGGGGGACGCTGTCTGCCATAATGTGTAAAAAGAGGGACGTTGTCTGCCGTAATGTGTAATAAGGGGACGCTGTCTACCGTAATGTGTAAAAAGGGGACGTTGTCTGCCGTAATGTGTAAAAAGGGGGACTGGCTGCCGTAATGTGTAAAAAGGCGGACTGGCTGCCGTAATGTGTAAAAAGGGGACGCTGTCTGCCATAATGTGTAAAAAGGGGACGCTGTCTACCGTAATGTGTAAAAGGGGGACTCTGTCTGCCGTAATGTGTAAAAATGGGGACTGGCTGCCGTAATGTGTAAAAAGGGGGACTGTCTGCCATAATGTGTAAAAAAGAGGACTCTGTTTGCCACGCCCCTATATATTTTTTGCGCGCCTATGGCGCGCACTGCCCCCGTTTTGCATAGGGGAGGGGGAGCGCCAAGGCCGTTTCTTGCACACAGCGCTAAAATGTCTAGTTACGGCACTGCCTGGATCCCTTTACTCCTCAGTAGTGATGGTCCTATTTTTATGAGGAGGCCTAGGTCTGTAGTGCAAACCACCCCATTGTTAATATGACCCTGTACAAGCTGTGTTTGAGTGATTAAGGGGAAGATGTATCAAAGCGAGGAGAGAGATAAAGTACCAACCACTCAGCTCCTGTCATATTACAGGCCGTGTTTGATAAATGAGGTGAGTGGGTGGTACATCATCTCTTTCCTATTTATTTATCTATCTCACATACAGTAACATCTGCCCCCAAGTACGGGAAGTGTCTGCATCATGTGTTATGAGTGGGATGGGTGAGTAGGGAGACACATGAATGTTGGTGTGTGGGATGGAGAGTGTGGTTTGTGAGCAACTGGGAAGATGTCTGAATGACAATATTAGCTGGGTCTAGAACCATCCTGGCATAAACTCATTGTGGCATGAATGTAATCCTCCGGCTCTTTCCATTTACCATCGCGTGTAGTCCAATCAGACTGTAGCCCAATGTTCTGCTGGTGAAGTAGGGAAATTACATGATTGCAGAGTCTTCCCAGCTAACTTGAAATCTGAAACATATAACCACATACCGCAGGTCACAGGAGATACAATATTACCAGAAATGTAACAGTGGGTTTCATTTCCAGGAATATTGTTTTATTGCTACACAGTTGTCACATTGTGCAACTGAAATACAAGATTTCTCTTCAAAAGAGGTCTGAGGGCTCCTACTCAACAATGTTGCTGAATATCCAAGGGAGTCCTCTTAATATATGGCAAAGAGCCTTAAAGGCTAGATTACATATCAGTAATCCCCATTATTCATGATATAAATGCTCCATTTCACTTAATTCCTATATCAGCGCAATGGCCAATCACACACACACACACACACACACACACACACACACACACACACACACACACACACACACACACACGGGATGTGGCGACACAGTAGTACACCCAATTAAAATTATTTTAAACAGTCATACACAGGTTTTAATATGCTGCTGGATCAACATGGGATATGCTGCTTGTTTGTTTATTCATTAGTTTCTCCTGATGAAGGTCTTGGTCAGACTGAAAACGTTCAGGACTAAAAGCTGAGTATGACTATTTTAAATAAATATGTCTGTGTAATTGATGATATCTGGAGCGTGCCCCTTCAATGATTTTCTCTTTCTCTCTCTCTCGTCTCTCTCTCTCTATCAGGGGCGTCAGAACGTTTTTCAGTAGGGGGGGCAAGATAAAATCTCAATTTGGCGCCCCTAATTTATGGCCACCTTAGACAGGTCACACGTACCTGTACGAAACTCTATGGAGTAGCAGTTGAGTGAGTGACCCCTTATATACATTATGTCTGGTAGAACTCCCTTACACACAATATGCATTTTAAAGGGCCTAATTCAGATCTGATCGTAGATGTGCTAAATTTAGCACATCTACGATCAGTTTCTCAGACATGCGGGGAGATGTCCAGCACAGGGCTAGTCAACCCCGCATGTCTGGCTCTGCCCCCTCCTGCACGGGTGCGAAAGCATCGCACAGCGGTGATGATTTTGCACCTGGCTAGTATCTCCCTTCCAACGCAGCCGTCGCGGCCCGCCCCCGCAACGGACCGGACACACCTGTGTTGTCTGGACCACACCCGGCCAATGGTGTTCTTACGCCATTGGCACGCCCTGTCCCGCCCTGCGACCACCTCTGCCTATCAATCAGGCAGAGGTGATCGCAGCCCAGAGATGCTGTCAGCATCTCACTGGGCTACCGGGGTGCGTGCGCACTCCACAAACAGATTCAGACTGCGATCACTGCCGCTGCAGCAATCCAGTCTGAATTACCCCCAACGCCCCTTATATACATTATGTCTGGTAGAGCCTCTTACACACATTATGCCTGACAGATTTCATTATATACACTGTAGAACGTCCCCAGTGCCAAATATACATATGCTCCCAGTGCCAGATATACATATATGCCCCCCGTGCCAGATATACACATATGCCCCCTGTGCCAGATATACAAATGCCCCCAGTGCCAGATATACACATGCCCCCAGTGCCAGATATACATATATCCCCCCCAGTGCCAGTTATACATATATCCCCCCAGTGCCAGTTATACATATGCCTCCAGAGCCAGTTATACATATATGCCCCCAGAGCCAGTTATACATATGTGCCCCCAGTGCCAGTTATACATATGTGCCCCCAGAGCCAGTTATACATATGGGCCCCCAGTGCCAGTTATACATATGCCTCCAGAGCCAGTTATACATATATGCCCCCAGAGCCAGTTATACATATGTGCCCCCAGTGCTAGTTATACATATGCCTCCAGAGCCAGTTATACATATATGCCCCCAGAGCCAGTTATACATACAGTATGTGCCCCCAGTGCCAGATATACATATATGCCCCCAGTGCCAGATATACATATATGCCCCCAGTGCCAAATATACATATGCTCCCAGTGCCAGATATACATATATGCCCCCCGTGCCAGATATACACATATGCCCCCGTGCCAGATATACACATATGCCCCCAGTGCCAGATATACAAATGCCCCCAGTGCCAGATATACAAATGCCCCCAGTGCCAGTTATACATATATCCCCCCCAGTGCCAGTTATACATATGCCTCCAGAGCCAGTTATACATATGGGCCCCCAGAGCCAGTTATACATATGCCTCCAGAGCCAGTTATACATATATGCCCCCAGAGCCAGTTATACATATGTGCCCCCCAGAGCCAGTTATACATATATCCCCCCAGTGCCAGTTATACATATATCCCCCCCAGTGCCAGTTATACATATGCCCCCAGAGCCAGTTATACATATGGGCCCCCAGTGCCAGTTATACATATGCCTCCAGAGCCAGTTATACATATATGCCCCCAGAGCCAGTTATACATATGTGCCCCCAGTGCTAGTTATACATATGCCTCCAGAGCCAGTTATACATATATGCCCCCAGAGCCAGTTATACATACAGTATGTGTCCCCAGTGCCAGATATACATATATGCCCCCAGTGCCAGATATACATATATGCCCCCAGTGCCAGATATACATATGTGCCCCCAGTGCCAGATATACATATGTGCCCCCAGTGCCAGATATACATATGTGCCCCCAGTGCCAGATATACATATATGCCCCGAGTGCCTGATATACATATATGCCCCCAGAGCCAGTTATACATATGTGCCCCCAGTGCTAGTTATACATATGCCTCCAGAGCCAGTTATACATATATGCCCCCAGAGCCAGTTATACATACAGTATGTGCCCCCAGTGCAAGATATACATATATGCCCCCAGTGCCAGATATTTACATATTTACATATATGCCCCGAGTGCCTGATATACATATATGCCCCCAGAGCCAGTTATACATATGTCCCCAGTGCAAGATATACATATGTCCCCACAGTGCCAGGAACACATACCCCCCCACAGGACGCCGGGCGGGCGGGACGCCGGGCGGGCGGACAAGCAGGAGCGGGCGGCCCCCGCATTTTCAAACAAGTCTCCTAGTCTCTGTATCTCCGCTGCGACGTTCGGGACGGCCCCAGCACAGCTTGCGCATATGTAATGAGCGGCTTGACGTCATGACGCTCCGCCGCTCATTACATATGCGTGATCATCAGAGCGCTACACGGGAGGAGGGGAGCAGCAGCACTGACTGTCACTGTCAATGACAATGACAGTCAGTGAATCGTGGTCCGCGTGCGGCGCCTATCTCAGCCGCGTACTGTACAGGGATGGAGCGGCGTGTAGCTCTGCCGCTCGTATCGGCGGCGGCAGGCGCCTTTTTCATGTTAGGGAGGAGCGAGCTGCCCCCTTGCCCCCCCCCCATTCCGACGCCTCTGCTCTCTCTCTCTATATATATACACACAAATACTTGTGTGTTCCACCGGATAGTGCCTCGCCTGCAGAGATGCCCGGCAACAAGCTGCAGCCACAGTACAGTGCCGGACACCAGGGCCAGTGAAGGGAACACACTGCCTCTACAAAGTTAATCTACCCCATGGCCATGGGTGGCACTGCCTGGCGGCGCCTCTTCACAGCTGGCACCCATGGCGAGTGCCATCCTGGCCAATGGGAAGATACGCCCCTGATCATGAGATTGTAATATTAAATATATCAGCTGCTGCTCACTATGGGGGTCATTCTGAGTTGATCGCTCGCTAGCTACTTTTAGCAGCCATGCAAACGCATAGTCGCCGCCCACGGGGGAGTGTATTTTTGCTTTGCTAGTGTGCGAACGCGTGTGCAGCCAAGCGCAGCAAAAACATTTTGTGCAGTTTCAGAGTAATTTTATTTTACCTGATTGTTGTGCTGCGAAAATCGGCAGCGAGCGATCAACTTGGAATGACCAACTATGTGTTGTATATTTATTGTAGCTGCATTATAAGCTCCCTCTCACTGAGATTTGTAGCTTAATGTGCACTTTTGGGGTCTGGTATATTATATACACTATTCCCTGTTACTGTAGGGCAATGTATTTAATGGTCAGTATTATGGGAGTCACTTTCTATCCTTTTGTATAGGTATAAAGAGCTCTCAAACTCCATTATTCCATGAATGAACCATTCATATCCCTTTCACACTGTGCGGTGTGAAAGGGCCACTCCAGAAATACTGGGTCGCCTGATTAATTCAACCCGGGTTATAAGAAGGGTTATTTCTGGGTTATTACCGGGTAAAGTGCAGTTCTCCATTTTCAGGGATTAAGATAATCTCAGATTTAATGCTGGGATGCAAATAAACTGGTGTATACCACAGGATCAAGATTGGATATTTTCCCCTCCACGGAGTCTGTAGACTTATTTTGTGAAAATCTTGTGGGTTTCTTTTTTTCCATTTTTTTTATTGCATTTGTATTTACATATTTTGTGGCAGATGCCATAATTTCTTTTCACATAACATATTTTGTGGCAGATGCCATAATTTCTTTTCACATATCCCAGTTACACGCATGTGAGCATACCTATGTGTCCCAGTTACATGCATGTGAGCATACCTGTGTGTCTTGTTTGTTTTATTCATATTTTATTTTTAAATAAAGCAGCCCCTTAGATGTTTTAGCAGCCCCTCCTGAGCCCCACAGCAGCCCTGGATCGGGCAAGTTGAGTTCGGGTGGGTTTGGTACAATACTAAGCAGGACTGTGCAGTGAATTTGTTGTCATTCAGCCCCTGCCTTAGTGGAGCTTACCACTCTACAGTCCAAACTCCTTTCATACTATAAGTAGGACTGTGGGAGGAAGCAATGCTAACCTCTGTGCCAACAGCATGCCTCAGCCTGGCAAGCCAGACATCTTACTGGCTGTAAGCCACCATGAGACTCCATACTGGGCCTTATTCAGTAACTGTTTGTGCCTCACAGGAGCTCCTGGCCCATCTAGTGCTGCAGTGCAATGAAAATCTGATGCAATATCAAGATCACTGAAACTGTTCTTCTAACACCGCGAGGTCTTGCGATAACCCTACGCAGCTCTTACATTGTACAGTTATTAAGGAGAATACATTTACAAAATAAAGGAAAAGAACCCTGTACAACAAATGTGCATCTTGTAAATAATCCCAAAATGTGGAACATTAATAATAAATCAAAGTTAAGGTTGACTAATTGGAGTCATTCATTTGAGTGAGTCCCTAACATGAAATAATTGAGAAGTACCTCTTTCTAATGCTGGGTACACAGTGCACACTAGAAGATGTAGATGAGCGGGTTCAGACATAGGTGTGTTTGGAAAATTTAGTTTTCTCCGGCATTTGCGCTGGATTATGATTCTGTCTCTTCTGAGTCTGACTGACTTTAGCCACAAATGTGGTCTCATTGAAAAACATTTAGTCAAAATTGCAATTTCCGTTTCCACCTTTGCGGCTATAGGTTTTCACAAATCTGGTTGTGATGTTGAAGCTTCTTTCATATTCTGCTCTAGGCTTTAATTCAATTAAACTAGGATCAAGTACAGCAGCACCCCTGGAATTATACGGCAGTGCCTCTGGATTTCTACAGCAGATAGGCAGCACCCCTGGAGAATTACACAGCACAGCAGACAGGCAACAGCACCCCTGGAATTAAACAGCAGTGGGGCAGTACCCCTGGACTTATAGGGCAGAGGGGCAGCACCCCATATAGGGCAGCACCCCTGGAATGATGTGGCAGACAAAGAAAAGATGTTGAAGATGGAATTGTCCCCACCCTTATGTTGTATATACAGGACATGCACACTTTAACAAACCAATAATTTCAGTGACCGGGTCTGCCACACGACTGTGTCTGTAATGATTGGTTTGTTTGGTCCCCCACCAAAAAAGAAGAAATCAATCTCTCCTTGCACAAATTGGCTCTACAGAGGCAAGATGTCGTCCTCATCCTCATCCTCCGATTCTTCCCCCCTTCAGTGTTTACATCCTCATCCTCACAGAGAGATAATTCCAAGCCGAAAAGGTGGATTTGTTGGTATTTTGCCCAGCAGGAGCGGTCCTTGGTGCAGGCAAGCAGTGCCTTTGCCCGGGGCGCTGCGGCCTGGGGGCGCGGCCGCAGTCACCCCGCAGGCACCGCCGCCTGCCCGCACTCCGCTCCCCGCTCCACGGCTGCAGCAGACGCCGTGGGCTGTGTGGGCGTCCGCTGCAGCCGGCTCCAGGCACAGACACTAGAGGTCGTTATTGACCTCTAGTGTCTGTGCGGCGCTATGGGAGAGACGTCTCTCCCATAGAGAGGAGCGGGCGGCCAGACTGACGGAGCAGCAGCAGCAGCAGCAGCAGCAGCAGCAGCAGCAGAAGAAGCAGGAGCGGGGCAGTGGTAAGTATTGTTTTTATTATTTTGTGTGTGTGTGTGTTTGTAAGCGGGGGGGCACAGCGACAGGGGGCAAATAAAGAGGGGGCACAACAACTGGGGCAAATAAAGAGGAGGCTCATATACTGGGGGTACATAAAGAGGGGGCACAACTACAGGGGGCAAATAAAGAGGGGGCACAACAACTGGGGGCAAATAAAGAGGAGGCACAAATACTGGGGGCACATAAAGAGGGGGCACAACTACTGGGGGCAAAATAAAGAGGAGGCGCAAATAAAGAGGGGGCACAACTACTGGGGGCAAATAAAGAGGAGGCACAAATACTGGGAGCAAATAAAGAGGGGGCACAAATACTGGGGGCATATCTACAGGGGCAAATCAACTGGGGGGCACAGCTACTGTGAGCATAACTGGCCACGATTCCCCTATGAAGCCACGCCCCCGCACACTAACTGTTTTGCCGGGGGGGGGGGGGGGGGGGCGCCAGTGGTAACTCTCGCACTGGGCGCCACAAGGGGTAGAACCGGCCCTGTTGCCCAGGCATGATAATGGGCTTTTTCATCCCACGGCCAACAACTGTCTCCACTGGTAGAACCAGAAAGTGAAAGGAAGTCACAAGAGTGCGCTCACTAGCAGCAAGAAAAACCCGCACTTTATCACAGGAGGATCCTCTCAACCTCCACCACATCAAATTTCTACATACAAAGTGACAGTGCAGATAACCCGCGCTTCGAAGGGTGTATATATAATTGAACAGTTCACCATTTTCCTTTTTCCGCAGCTTTTAGCATAAATGCATTCCTCATGTGCATATACAGGAAAAATGGAAAGAAATATTCATATGGTGAAGTACAGTTTTAATAACATTTAAACGATACAAAAAGATACAATGTAAACATATGAATGATATGTTTAAAGTGCAAATGCATGGATATATATAAAACAATCAGTGGGGATCCTTAAGGGGCTGCAGACTTTGTAATTACTGGTTCAATGCAAGGGCTGTTGATGAACAGTCCTTAAAGTGCATGTGTCATAAATCACCCGGGTTCAATCAGCTACACATCGAATGACCTCCTTGCCGGTCTCCTGTCCTGCTAGCAGGCGCAGTCACCCCACACAACCACAAACGCGTTTCAACCCGCCAATATCGGGTCTTTTTCAAGGTGTATGATCATCAGTGTGTCTCCATGCAAATACGGAGGTCTTTCTAAACCAAATCAGTCCAATCACCAAGCGGCGAGTGCAGCTGGTTCCTAGACACATAATGCAACTACAAGTCCCATGAATGTCGGGCTAAGATTTTCTCTGTCTTTATAATTGGTATTAAAACCAGTAATAAAAGACCATTCAGAACCACCCTTCTCATTTTTCCCCTTCTTTCTTTTGGTCAACAAGTCCTCTTGTGGAATCCTTTTAACAAACTCTATGTCTTTATCGATTTTCTCCTTCGGATAACCAGATGCTATGAAACTATTGCGTATAATTAGTGCCTGGTTCTCATACGTATTAAGGTTTGTACAGTTTCTTCTCAAGCGACTAAACTGTCCACCAGGGATTGTTTTCAACCACTGGGGATGGTGACAACTTTCATTCCTCAAATAGGCATGCGAATCCGTGCTCTTTGAGAAGTTTTTAGTATGAACTTTAGCTTCTTCGATGTAAACAAACACACACATCTAAATAATTGATGGTGTGTTCACTTTTTTCAAAGGAAAAACTAATATTGACCTCACTGGAGTTTAGATAATTACAAAAATCTTCCAATAGATTAAAACCACCACTCCAGAAAAAAAAGCAGTCGTCTATGAATCTTGACCAGGACACCAGGCTCACTCCAAATGGATTATTAGTCCAAATATAATCATTTTCCCACGCCCCCATAAATAGGTTGGCATAGCTTGGAGCGAACCTGGTGCCAATCACAGTTCAGACGTTCTGAATATAAAAAGTGTCATTAAAAACAAAGTAATTGTTATTAAGTATAAAATGTACACCCTTTATAATTAAGGACTGCAAATCTTCCTTCAAGTCACTGGCTTGTAATGCTTTCTCCACTGCTTTTATGCCGATCTGATGGTCGATTATGGTATACAGCGATTTGACATCAGCTGTTACCATTATCCATAAATCTTTCCAATGTAAAGAATCTATTTTACTAAGGAAGTCAGTAGTGTCTTTTAAATGAGAGCGATTTTTAAGTACAAGAGGTTGCAGGAAATAGCCAATGTATTCCGACAAATTTGCAGTCACAGAATTAATGCCGGATACAATGGGTCTTCCCGGTGGTCTAAGTGGATGCTTATGGATTTTTGGCAACACATAGATCACCGGGATGACCAGTTCTACATTCAATAAAAAATTATATTCTTTTTCATCAATGATATCTTCTTTTACATAAATTTCCAACAATTATTGTAATTTCTCTACGATCTTATTTGTAGGGTCCATTTTTAATTTGGTATAGGTAACTTGATCCTCCAATTGTCTATAAATTTTCGCCTCATATGTTACTCTATCCATCAGGACAATGCCTCTGCCTTTGTCGCTGGTTTGATAATCAAATCGGCATTGTCCTGCAAGGATTTCAAAGCATTTCTCTCCTTAAATGTTAGATTGTGTTGCACATTTTTAGTTGAAAGCTTCTGAATATCCTCATGCACTAACTCATAAAAGGTATCTAAATATTTCCCTTTCATATGGATAGGATTGAATAATGATTTGGGTTTAAATGGGGTATTTGATATAATCCCCTCCTGTGGCTCTATTTGTTATGAACCACAAACAGTGGTTCATTCCTGTTTTGCTTTCTGTTCATGAATTTTATGTTATAGTTCTGTTTGCATGCCAGGATTTCTCCTGTACTTGTTTAGAAGACTCTTGTTGGCCGCCGGGGGTGAGTCTGTGTAACTGCAGCCTGTTTTCTGTGTGTTAAGCCTCACCTGTCAAATATTTGGTCATTATGTGGTGAGTCTGTGTACTGTAGTCTCGCTCTTGTCTGTGTAACCTCACCTGCCAGTATTTTGGCCATTACCTTGTGTCTGGCTTCCAGCCATCCTGATTGGGGCATGCTTTCCTTATTACCCAGCTAGCCCTGCAGTCCAGCGCTGGTGACAGAAGTTTGTTATGATACCTGTATGTTCCAGTTCTTGGTTAGCTTCCTGCAAGCTTGTTCCTGGTCCCTGTCAGCAGCTTCCAGTGGAGCCTGTCTTCCTGCCTCTGGTGTGTTCCTGCATCCAGCTTGTGTACTCCAGTGTCCTGTGTCAAGTACAGTGCACTCCATCCCAAATACAGTCAGGGAAAAAGAACTTTAGGAAAACCAGGCACCGATTTATGAAAAAGAATTCAGGAGAATAGAGTATGATATCCCAAAGAACTATACTAGGGAAACTGGTAAAAATTGGAGAGAAAAAAGATCTAGAGTTAGGAGTGTGTCACCTAATAGGAGACAAAATCAAGAAAGATGGAATTGTACACCTCCTAGAATGAGGGGAACCTATGAAGAAAGAAGGGAGCAAATAGACATCTTTACTAAAAAGAAATATTCCCCCATTAGAAATATGAGAAAGTCATCTCCTTTTTTGGAACAGGCCAAAAGATCCTATCATCTAAAATAACCAGGAGAGGCTGTAGGGGAGGAAAGGTTAAAAAAACAAAACTTAAAAAGAAAAAGAAACTGAAAAAGAAAAATGTAAACAAAGAAGGAAAAAAAGGGGGTGAATCGACACCTTTAAAACACGATGGAAAGGTGAAAATCTTTAATTTGAGTAGCCATCAATTGGGGTAATATGAGATACCCACTTTGGAAAAAGGGCTGAAATATGCTCCCTCTATTCCTCTCAATAAATTCTCCACGTTTATAGATCTAAATAAATATATTAGGAAACGTACGCTAAAACGGTTCTTTCTAAGTAAAGAAACTACCTCAATAGAGCTATAGGAGGGGATTATATCAAATACCCCATTTAAACCCAAATCATTATTCAATCCTATCCATATGAAAGGGAAATATTTAGATACCTTTTATGAGTTAGTGCATGAGGATATTCAGAAGCTTTCAACTAAAAACATGAAACACAATCTAACATTTAAGGAGAGAAATGCTTTGAAATCCTTGCAGGACAATGCCGATCTGATTATCAAACCGGCCGACAAAGGCGGACGCATTGTCCTGATGGATAGAGTAACATATGAGGCAGAAATTTATAGACAGTTGGAGGATCAAGTTACCTATATCAAATTAAAAATGGACCCTACAAATAAGATTGTAGAGAAATTACAATCATTGTAGGAAATTTATGTAAAGAAAAGGAGTATAATTTTTTATTGAATGTAGAACCGGTCATCCCGGTGATCTATGTGTTGCTGAAGATCCATAAGGATCCACTTAGACCACCGGGAAGACCCATTGTGTCCGGCATTAATTCTGTGACTGAAAATTTGTCGGAATACATTGACTATTTCCTGCAGCCTCTTGTACTTAAAAAATTACTCTCTTTTAAGAGACGCTACTGATTTCCTTAGTAAAATAGACTCTTTATATTGGGAAGATTCATGGATAATGGTAACAGCTGATGTCAAATCGCTGTATACCGTAATCGACCATCAGATTGGCATAAAAGCAGTGGAGAAAGCATCAGTGACTTGAAGAAAGGTTTGCAGTCCTTAATTATAAAGGGTGTACATTTTATACTTAATAACAATTACTTTGTTTTTAATTACACTTTTTATATTCAGAATGACGGAACTGCGATGGGCACCACGTTCGCTCCAAGCTATGCCAAACTATTTATGGTGGCGTGGGAAAATAATTATATTTGGACTAACAATCCATTTGGAGCAAGCCTGGTGCCCTGTTCAAGATTCATAGACAACGTGTTTTTTTTAATCTGGATTGGTGGTTTTAATCTGTTGGAAGATTTTTGTAATTATCTAAACTCCAATGAGGTCAATATAAGTTTTTCCTTTGAAAAAAGTGAACACACCATAAATTTTTTAGATGTGTGTGTTTACATCGAAGAAGCTAAGGTTCATACTAAAAACTTCTCAAAGAGCACGGATTTGCATGCCTATTTGAGGAATGAAAGTTGTCACCATCCCCAGTGGTTGAAAACAATCCCTGGTGGACAGTTTAGACGCTTGAGAAGAAACTGTACAAACCTTAATACGTATGAGAACCAGGCACTAATTATGCAAGATAGTTTCATAGCATCCGGTTATCCGAAGGAGAAAATCGATAAAGACATAGGGGGAGATTCAAATGTTTGAAAAGTCAGTTGGGAGTCTGTTTTTCCTATCTAATAGACAGGAAAAAACAGACACCCAACCGACTTATCAAACATTTGATTTCCACCCATAGAGTTTGTTAAAAGGATTCCACGAGAAGACTTGTTGACCAAAAGAAAGAAGGAAAATAAAATGAAAAGGGTGGTTTTGAATGGTCTTTTATTACTGGTTTTAACACCAATTATAAAGACATAGAGAAAATCTTAGCCCGACTTTGGAAAATTTTAAAAACGGACCCCATTGTGGAAGAGTTTTTACCAGATAAACCAAAATGTGTTTATAGAAGGGCTCCAAATTTGAGCAATTCATTAGTTAAAAGTGCTTTGCCCCCAATCAAACCCCTTTCTACCACTAAATCTAAAGGCTTCTTCCAATGCGGAACTTGTATAGGATGTCATAATATTAGGGGAGATGGTAAAAATAAGACCACAGAAGTTATGATTAATAACAACAGGTTTGAAATAAAAGAGTTCATTACATGTAACACCAAGAATGTGGTGTATGCCATTGAATGTGGATGCGGGCTGTTTTACGTTGGCTGCACCTCTAGACCCCTGAAAATCCGCACCGGGGAGCACCTGAGGAATATTAGGGGGGAATAGAGACACATGCACTTTCTGACCATTTAAAACAACTCACAATAAATGTACATCGGGTATAAAAAGATTTATTGGCCTCCGCTGGACCCAAGGGTCAGTGGAGAAGACAGGACCTTCCAACATTATTAGCACAGGCTGAGAAGAGGGCCATCTTTGATCTAGGAACATTAAAACCAAGGGGCCTTTACCTTGATTTCGAGCTAAAGCGGTTACTTTAATTAGAATATAGGGTACTTATTTTTTTCATCCTTCTGCATGGCCTAACAGCACTTCTTTTTAACTTTTGAACACAAGTGGTTTTATATGTATGGGTTTTTAATGTGTAAATGTGGGGTGACTGCGGCGGCTAGCAGGATGGGAGACCCACAAGGAGGACATCCGATGTGTAGCTGATTGAACCCGGGCGCTTTATGACACACGCGCTTTAAGGAATGTTCGTCAACAGCCCTTGCATTTTGTTGGTAATTACAAAGTATGCTGTCCCTTAAGGATCCCCACTGATTGTTTTATATATATATATCCATGCATTTGCATTTTAAACATATCATTCATATGTTTATATTGTATCTTTTTGTATCATTTAATTGTTATTAAAACTGTACTTCACCATATGGATACTTCTTTCCATTTTTCCCATATATGCACGAGTAATGCATTTATGCTAAAAGCTGCGGAAAAAGGAAAATGGTGAACTGTTCAATTATATATACATCCTCGAAGCGCGGGTTATCTGCACTGTCTCCACTGGTGCCTTATTAGAATAAACCACATCACGATCAGAATCCTCATCGTCAACTTCCTCCTCAGCACCAGCTACACCAATATCCTCCTCATCCTGGTGTACTTCTACAGTGACATCTTCAATTTCAATATCAGCAAGTGGACTGGTGGTGCTCCTCCCAGCACTTGCAGGGGGCATGCAAATGGTAGTAGGAGCCTCCTCTTCCCATACAGTCTTGGGAAGGTCAGGCCTAGACATCGCAACCGCGGACACACTTGGGGGGAGATTCAAATGTTTGAAAAGTCACTTGGGAGTCTGGTTTTTCCTATCTAATAGACAGGAAATACCAGACACCCAACCGACTTTTCAAACATTTGAATCTCCCCCTTGGACTCTCCTTGGGTATTTGTGATATCTCTGAACTCACAGTTTTTTTTCCTGAGCTTTAACAAGCTTTATTTTTTTAATTTTTCGAGAGGGAGGAGGGCTTTCATCTTCATGAGAAGCTGAACCACCAGTTATGAACATAGGCCAAGGCCTTAGCCTTTCCTTGCCACTTCATGTTGTGAATGGCATATTGTCAATTTTACATTTTTTATCAGATAATGTCTTTTCTTTTTTTTTGGGGGGGGGGGGGGGGGGGGGTTACAAGCCCACTATGACTTTGGGCATCGGCCTTAGCAGACAACGTTGATGGAATTGCATCGTCAATGTCATGACTGGTGGCAGCAGCAGCTTCAGCACTAGTACTAGGAACTGGAAGTGGTTCCTGATCTTTCACTATTTTTTCCTCCAAATTTTTGTTCCCCATTTCATTGGACAGCACACTTTTATTATTACAGGACATAGAACAGTTCCCCTTTATTTTCACAGCACCCCTGAATTTTTGCAGCATACAAGACAGGGCCAGTATACATTTATTTTCACAGCACCCCTGTAGTTTTTACAGCACATGGACACAACCAGCACTCCTGTATTTTTTACAGCACATGGACACAACCAGCACCCCTGTATTTTCACAGCACCCCTGTATTTTTACAGCATACAGGACAGGGCCAGTGTACACTAATTTTCACAGCACCCCTGTATTTTTTACAGCATACATGACTGACCCAGCACCCCTGTATTTTCACAGCACCCCTGTATTTTTACAGCATACAAGACAGTGCCAGTGTACATTTATTTTCACAGCACCCCTGATTTTTTTTTACAGCATGCAGGACAGAACCAACACCCCTGTACTTTCACAGCACCCCTGTATTTTCACATTATTTTGGCTGCATGATAATGTGTTCAGAAGATTTTTTTTTGTTTATTCCAAATAAGTACAGAAATCTGCTAAATTTGAGATGAATAAAAATTGTTTAAGTCAAGGGGATGTATCAAAGCATGGAGAGTATTGTGTTTTAAAATACAGCCTGTAAAGGGGATGTGGTCAACATACCAGTAGTCGGGATGGCGCCGGTCATGGGATGCCGCCGGAATCCCAACACCACATGGAATACCGGCACCAGAACACTGACATCCTGAAGGTAAGTATCGGGGTGAGGGCTAGGGTTAGGGCCCAGGAGGGAAGATTAGAGTTAGGCAGTAGAGGGAGAGTTAGCCATAGCTGCTACTCCTCCCCACTGAGTCTTAACCCTAGCTGCCACCCCCACTATCTTAGCCGTAGCCACCACCCCAGGCAGGTTAGAGTTAGTGTAAGTGACAAGGGAGGGGGTAAAATAATTAACCCATCCCCTGTCGGCATTATAATTGTCGGGATGCTGGGGTCATGTGACCACAGGGCTCCCATAGCACACCCCTGTAAAGTGACAGTTATGAGCTAGTTGGTTGGTGCTTTATCTTTCTCCACTTTGCCTCTCTCCAAGCTTTGATAAATATCACCCAATATTACATTGTTTGAAGTGGGAGCACCACAGTGATCTCATCAATCTGCTCTGTCTATTGAGCATTCATATTACCTTGCAAACTTACTAGCCAGTGATACAAGAATTGCTCCACCGCAAGATAGGGACGGCCTACCTCCCTAAGCAATGCTTGCGAAATGATAGAACAGACAGTATATCCAGACAGGATGTAGCCATGTTATTAACAATCACAATACCGGCCATCAAAATGTCAACACCATAATGTTGAATGTTGATATGGTTAAAATGTTGACACCAAACATCTTGACACATGCAAAAGGTTGGAACAGTTAAAATGTCGATAAATTTTAGGGTTGAAGTTAGGGTTAGGGATTAGGTTGGGGTTAGGGATGGAGTCTGGGTTAAAATTGTGTGTTAACATTATGTACCAGTTGACATATGGCTGCCGAAACTATACATACCAACATTATGGTATCTATATAATGACTATCAACATTGTGATTGTCGATAAAACCAACTGAAACCATACTGGACAGATGTTATTTGATTTGAATATATCAGTTATTTCAATATATTATTATTTAGTTCCGTATCACATACGTACACCTTCATATATATTCATGTAAGGTACAGGAAAATTACTGATTCATAGGTGTACCACCAACTTGTTACATGCCTACAAACCCATATCTTCTGTAGGATCCATTGCTTTAATGGTGGTACTCTCTAAAGAAATGCTATTTCTATATATAATCACTGAAGAGCCTGTGTACATATATATAAATGTAACTAAGCTGCTTTACTGTCGCTTCAAAATTAATTTGTTTTAATTAGATATGTGCAATTTGGTTCTTTAGCAATCCGATCCCACATGAATTCTGTGAAACCAAACAACAAAATGAAATAACTGATATATTTAAATCTAATTACATGTTTCCAGCATGCTTCCAGTTGGTTTTGACATTTTCCTGAGGAGATCCAAACCGAATAGAGTCCCAGTTTGGATCTTCATGTAGTTCGGAATTCAGATTTTAAATATGAATTTCGGATTTTGGATTGCAATCCCAAGATTCGGATTTTAAATCCGTATTCCTAACCAAAAACTTGAGGGTGGCTTTGCAAAACCAAAACCGAATCCAAAACACAAAGGTAAATCCGGATCCAAAACCGAATCTAAAATCAAAACATGGGGTCAGTGCAATCTGTAGCGTTAATACATCAGGGGGTATATTTACCAAAGGTTGAGTTCCATCGATTTTTATCAATCACAAATCGATAAAAATCAATGAAAATTTACCTTTAGTAAATAAACACCCAGGAGTCTAAATTTTGGAGAACCAATCGCTATAGGTCACATACATTTTCAGTAGTAAAAAACAGGTAAAACTGTGACACCTGTGAGACTAGAACTCTGACCGTCCAAACGCAGGGTTTGGTATGTGTGAACAGTGGACGGGATGCCGACGGTCACAGATCTCGACAGAGGCAAGGTAAGTATCCTATCCTTTCTACCCTAACCCCTCCTCCCCGCAGCCTAACTCTAACCTCCCCTCCGCAGCAGCCTAACAGTAACACCACAGGTGGTGCCTAAACCAAACCTCACCCCCCACCCCCCCCCACCCCCACCAGCCCGAAACCTAGCTCACCTGCTATACTTACGGTTGGGATGCCAGCTTTCGGTATTCCAGCGTCAGCCTCCTGACCTTCTCGGGATTCCAGCAGTGGCATTCTGACCGGCATCGGGATTCTGAGAGCCGGTATCTTAACCGCATCCCGAAACACATCACTTCCAGCAAGTAATTTGTTTAAAGAAAAAATCTGTACATTTTTTTTTCTATCTATATATATATATTTTTATTGAAAATACACCTACAAAGTACAGTTCTTCAGTCCACACTGGGTACATGAAAACAGAACCAGTAAATGTGGAAAGAAAATTCTATCATACCCGATATTCATGAAAAAGTTAGTTAAATCACATACAACAGATGTATTTTTTAAAAATAACTTTCAACAAGTAAATGAAAAAAAACACGTTGACATTAGGACCTTTTCACCATTTTCACAGATGTCAAGAAAAAAAAATCACAGTTACTGGCTAACGTTAACTTTTGTACACGCATAGACTTTTTATCTATTATAAAAATATTTCTACTTACATTTCATAATATCTGTTTATCTCTATTCATATTAGCAAAATAAAAAATGTATATCACACTGTAGATCACGGACTTGTGTAATGCCTGTATGTCTTTTAAATCGTTCCCAGTTTAACATTCTAGAATATAATGATATTTCTGTGATAGAACACACTCTGCACTTTAAAAACAAAACAAAAAACTCTCCTTTCTCTCACACTTTATATACAGAACAGGTATTACATATCTTAAAAAAAAAAAAAAACAGAACAGAACACCAAACCTCCCCCCAACCCAAAAAAAACTAAACAAAAACAAAAAGATGAAAATACATTTGGATTCAATGTCTGGTGAGTATATCGCTTTAAAAAAAAAAAAAAGTTAGATTTTAACTTCATTTTATGGTCATGATCAGTACTATTTTTCTGGAAAAAGAGGTTCAGGAAGTACAGGTCTCTGGGTGGAGCCATTAAAAAAGGGATAGTTTTTTTCACCTGTTAAATTACCTGTTTTTGGGTGTTAATACATAGAATCCGGTATAAGTTCCCGTACTTATGTGCTAACACTGCCGCGGCTCGCGAAAGCAGACTATTTAACATTTTTTTTGTTTTTTTTTCGAGCGCAGGCTGTGGGCTAACTGCAGGGGGACAATTTAACAACCCTGGGGAATCAATTAGCCCGCTGTAAATTACCACTGCTCATTGAATTCCACCTTCTCCTTGGCAAGTTGTGGTTTCAAAACCAAAGCTGCTCCACTCAAGGACCCACCATGCTCTACAGGTCAACTTTAAGACATCTTGCAGCCATCCAGCTGTCACTAAACCACAACTGCAATCACAAATTAGTGTACAGAAGGGGTAGGCAACCATTGGCACAGGGGTGTAGCCAGAACTTTGTGGTCCCCATAGCAACATTTTGAAGGGGCCCCCATCCCAATACTTCTAGAGAGACACTTCTCTGCAGCAGTTCTTCATTTTATGCCCTATAATAGTGCCCTAGTTAATTTTCTGAACCATAGTATTGCCTTATTTAATGTTATACCCCATAGTAATGCCCTAGTTTCTTTTGTGAATTGTAGTAGTGCTTAAGTTCCCCCTATGTCACGTTTCAGAGCTGCCAGTACACATTATGCTGCACAGTACCCCCAGTTCACATTATGATATATAGTGCTGCCCATTCATATTGTGCCTCATTACAGTGCCCCGGTTCATATTATATAACATTAACATGAACTACAGTTCTTTTTTTCCCCCCACACTACAATGAGCAAGTCCAGGGGCATACCTAGATAAATTGCAGGCCCCAAGGAAAAAGTTTGAAAGGACCCATATGTACCACCCAATGGAAAAAAATGTGTATAACACATAGAACTTTGACAGGGAAGGTGGGCCCCTCTCAGCTCTGGGCCCCATAGCAGCTGCACTGCCTGCACCTATGGTAGCTACGCCCTTGCCTTGGCACAAGTGTCATACAGTGGCACTAGAGGATAGTTTGAATGGCATTCCTGTGACTAGTTTCCAACTATTGTGCTCCTTCCCTCCCTCCTCTTCCACTTCCTTCCCTCACATCCTTTTGGCGTATTCTACACTCTCCAAACCAAAGAACCCCAACATGGCCTGCAAACCCAGCAAAGCATGGGTCTATAGTGAAATCTGCTAGTTAGCTCTGCTCACAGTTGAATAACAGTTAAAAATTTCATCTGAACAAACTAGTTTTAAAAAAACAAGAAGGACAGGGAAGCCACCAGCGTACCTATCTATTAGTTTTGTGAATGTTTGAAAATGTTTTAATCGGGGTGGCACCAGGGGTGGAACTAGTCCAGAAACTTGTTTCGCCTGGCCTGATTCACCTGACCATTTCCGCAGGGTTCAATTGATGACCAGTGGGGAGACGCCGGTATGACCCTGTGACGTCAGGGCTGAAAGTGTGGTCAAGGCAGCAGGATGGATGACAGAATAGAATAGCACTACAGCAGGCTGCTGTATGTGCTTCCAGTGCCTGCAGTATGTGGCTGGTGGGATGTGGATGTGGCACACCAGGAAATATGATGGCAGCACCTGGTGGCTCCATGCCTGGCGGGGCTGCCTCCATGGGCACAGAAGACACATAAATCACAATGGTAAGGCTGGACTGTGTGCCTCTCTCCCTGTCACCCCCTGCCTCCCACTGTAACCCATTGCCTCGCCATCACCAACTGCCACCTCTGTCATCCACTGCCTCTCCATGTCACCCACTACATTCCTCATTCACGCTCTGTCTCCCACTGTCATTCTCTTCCTCTACCTGTCACCTATTGCTTTTCCTTCACCAAATACCTCCCTCTTTCATCCACTGCTTCAGTCTGTCACCCTCTACCTCCCCCTGTCACTCACTGCCTCACCCTGTTACCCTGTGACTCTCTTTTCTGGCAATATGGTGCATTGCAAGCATATTATGAACTGATGGTGAAGGGAAGGAGGGGTCCCAAGGCATATTTTTGCACCTGGGCGCACCACACACTAGTTCCTCCACTGGGTGGCACAAAATATTTTTGACTTGCAATGTTTAATGTCTGGCAGCCAAAGAGTAAAACATTGTTTACCCCTGGTCTAGAGGATGGGTGTTATAATTTAGTAATAGCTGGATTTACCGAGTTCTCAAGTAAGCAAAGCCTTCATAGTCCTGTGGGCCAACAGTGAGAAAAGCCAATGTACTTTTTTCACTTTGGAACCTTGTGGAGAAAGTAAAAATTATTATGTTGTCTCTAATAGAATAGCTTAAGCACCTTTTTTGTCTCCAATTCTTATCTTTAAGTCATCTGTGTGTACCCTGTTTTAAAGTGGACAAGTGGAAAATCAACCTGAAGCCAATCAAATCATCCGAATGTTGCCGGTAGCCAGAGAATTTCAGGATATGTGTGTACTGATCTTGTGGGGGCGAGTGGTTTGTCCACTTGTGTGGGGGTGAGGTCATGGATGGCTGGGACAACAGCAATGTCCTGATTTTAGTAGGGGAACAGAAATAAGACACAATCTGAAGGTTGGATACCGAAAAAGAGCAGGGTCCTCAGTAGCACAGTATTCTTGACTTGGGCTCATAAATTGAACTGGCGCAGTAAGATTGCCGGACCATACACACCTCTCTATGTATTTAACAAATACACCCAATTTGTTTTGTATCAAGAATTGTATAACTAATTATCAGTGTTACTATTTTGTGTGCAATATTGCAGAAAAAAAGTAATGTGTGAGTTGTCCCTGGTAAGGTAATGGGCCAAACATGATGTTCTATGGGGAAGCAGGAGAACTATAAGAGACCTCCCATAAAAATGTAGATCAATTAACTGTGGCCCCTGTTTATAGCCAATTATTTTTAGCTCTGTTCCCAACAATTATTAGATAACATTTTTATAAACAAAAGTAAAAATGTAATAATTTCCAGTGATCATCAAGACCCTTGCAGCTACCATGGTTCCCAGTTCTTAAAAAGAAAGAGATAAAAACCACAAAAAATATACAAGTATGGCAGTATTGTCACCTGGTTATCACAAACTGGACAGGGCCACATTGGCAGAAAATGACTTTTTTTATATTGTACAGAAATGGGTATTGTGGCACCTGCAAATTGTTTACCTCCCGGTGATCCATCACCAAACCAGATGTTTGTAAGCAAAGACAAAATGGAATGAATGTGATTCTGGTAAGTAAATCAAGGCAACTAGGGCTGTCTACATCTTGGTTTCGCTGTCTAAGGGTTTATCGCTTTCGTTTTCCTGGGAAATCAGCTGGTAGGGTTTCTTCTCGTTTTCCTCAATCACTGAGTTTCCCATCTCTGCATCACCTTTTTTCAGCTCATGTCTTGACAAATGCTCCACTATACCAGCGCCAAGAGAGTCTCCAAGCACGTTTGTGGTGGTACGGAAGCGGTCCCTGGAAGAAAGCAAACAAGTGGGAGACAAGTTATGATTAATTACAGGCAGATAGTACAGGTAGGCAGTCAGGCGTATGTGGTAAAGGCAACACATGAGACGGGCGTTTCTACCTCACAGGTCTTTGGCGTTACTCCTCTTTCATTATTACACTTTTTATTATGCAAGTGATCTAAGGTTGAGAAGCGAACCATAAAAAGACAGGTTTTGAATGGAATCAAAGAAACATCTACCGACCAGGCCAATACAATTTTGGGCCTGCCTATTTGTTTGCATAGTCCATGGCTGTGTCAGTAGATGCCTCCCAGCCATTTTGAAAGTCTTTAATTCTAAAACCCTTACTCTTGGCCCCTGGAAGGCAAAACATGTTTAGGTGTCTCTTTAGGGCCCAAAGAGACAGTGCAGGACTAGGGAATGTGAAAGTAATGCACTTGGACCACCAGCTTTTACCCAGGTTCTCTCTTGCCCCCAACAGAAACTATGGGGAGGGATGTGTTCTGCTACCATAGGTCTGGCATCTGTATAGTAAAAACATGAGAGATTTGTAGTGTTGTGAATCATAAAGCCTTCATATATTTTACAGTTCTCCACTGTGACAGCACTTGAGATCTAGGGGCCTGCATTGTAAAGCCACCAGAGAAATGAGAATCTGCATTGTTATAGACTGCAGAACAGTCTTGGCATTGAATAGAAGCCATTAGTATACATTGTATTCTGACAAGTGGTCATTCGAATTCTCTTTATATTGAATAGATGTCTCTAAAATGTTCTCTGTATACATATTAATTATTAAAATACTCAGTGTCTTGTAGATAGGTCACAAGGAAGCTCTCTGTATTGTACACATTACTAGAATACTGTGAATTCTGTATCAGTCACTAGAATGTTGTCCACATTGTACAATGGTCACTAGCATACGCTCTGTATTTTACAAACACTGTATTATTAGAATGCCCTGTGTATTGTATAACTGTCACTAGGATGCTCTATGTATTGTACATAAATTGCTGGAATGCTCTAAATTCTATATAGGCCATTAGAAAGCTGTCCATATTGTATAATGGTCACTAGAATGCTCTCTGTATTTTAAAGAACTGTATTACTAGAATGTTCTCTGTATTGTACAGAGGTCACTATAATGTGTTATGTATTGTATATCAGTCACTAGGATGCTCTATATATATTAGAGACCACTATAAAAGTCTGCATTGAATAGCAGTCTGATGGAGCTAATAGCTGTTGTACGTGATTATAACCCTTTGGCATAATCATTTTGCTTTTGTTTCATTGGCTATATAAAATCACACCAACATTGGACAAACCACATGAGCACAGACTGCATCATGCCAATTTTTCCATTGCAGTGCTGTAGACTGGCAGAGAACTTTTTACTGTTTGTTTGTTTGTTTGTTTATGTTCCCCAGTCCAAACATGGCCAGATCTTCCCTACATCTAGGCTTCTCTACATGTGGTCCTTGCGGGCTAGAAGACCCTGAAGCCTTAATGGACCAGTCTGAGTTTTAGAATAAGGAAGATAGGGAGAGATGTATCAGGCCTTTTAAAGCTATTTCACTCATTGCCATAGGAGACTGTATGGATCATTTAGAAAGGAAAATGGAGGAGCTGGTGACCTAACATAATGATCTAATTTCTGTCCACAATCAACACCAAACTGATATAGAGGCACTCAAGAACAAAATGGCAGATTTAGAAGATCGTTCCAGTCATAACAACATTAAAATTTGAGGAATCCCCGATTCGGTGTCCAACTCCGAACTAGAGGAGTATGCTTTAGCTCTTTTCCGCAAGCTGCTACCAAAAACAGAAGACAGGGAATTTGATTGATCGTGTACACCAACTCCCAAGACCTTGCATGGTTTCAACTTTGCTCCCGAGAGACATGCTTCTGCAAGTTCACTTTTTTACTACTAAGAAGCGGATTCTTAGGGCAGTGAGATCTGCTGGAGAATCGGACATTCTGGTTGGCCTACAGGTTTTCCCAGACATTTCTGCTTTAACCATCGCCAAGAGAAGAGCGCTGGCTCCTATAACAGCGGCCCTCTGTGCGCATGACATCCCATATCACTGGGGTTCCCGGAAAAGCTCATAATTTTCTATGAGGATTCTTCTTACACTGTCACATCCCTGGATGCTGTGGTTAAGCTGCTACTTGATTGGGATATCTCTGTGAAACACTCTTCTGGTCCTAAACAGAACCCGCCTCCTTGCACAGAACATGAAGTAGATAAAAAGGTGACTTTTTATCTACTTCATGTTTGCCTTCTATCAGGACCTCCATTGCCCTGTTGCTGTTAGTCCCTGGTTGTCGTACGTTGGAACTATCAGTTAAGTATTCAGCTTCGTTATTGTGTTCTGATTTCTATACTGTGTACTGGACATCCAGACACACTGGGTCCTGGTTACTGGATATAAGCTTAATTCTGTTAATAAATGAACTGTTTAGAGGTAATTTATGTCCACTGCTGTTTAGATAGCTATATGTTATTTTACTTTATTGATAAATCTTTGTGATACATACATGGGTGATGGTGCTAGGCCGCAAACCCCTCTTGATACTACTGCATGTATATGTTTTCCCCTGCAGTAGTTATGCAGACCCGATATACTGGGCCATTTTGGTTTTTCTTTTCCCTTTCCTTCTTCTATCTTTCTCTCTTTCCCCTGTCAACCTCCTCCTTTCCCTTTTCCTTTTGTATTCTGATCTACACTTATAAGGAGTATATGGTACTTTGTCTACCCCCACTGACGTACATGATACATAGTAACGTTGTGTGTTATTTTGTCTCTTTCTTCTCTATATATACATGACAAGAGTCCTTTCACTGAATGTTAAGGGATTAAATTCCCCTAATAAGCGTAGATTGGTGCCTTCCTTTTTCCGTAAGCAAAAGGCTGATGTAGTGGCATTACAGTAGACCCATTTCTCCTTGCTGGTTCCTCCAACATTCAAAGATCATAAATACCCTTTAGGATATTTTGCAAATGGCCCCGTCAAAGTCAAACGTAATGGGGTGGCTATATTATTTAGCAGCAGAGTTTCTTTTGTTCTACAATCCCAAATTGCAGATAAAAATGACAGTTTTTTTTAATCATAACTGGTTTATTGGATGACATGTTAGTTATCTTGGTGTCTTTATATGCCCCAAACTCTAATCAAGTATCCTTTCTCCGTAAACTTTGCCTAACAATACAGAAGTCCAGTAAGGGATCCCTTATTTCACTGAAGGACTTAAATTTAATTTTAGATCCCAAACTAGATAAATTTAGACCCCAAACTAGATAAATCCCTCAAGTACATCTTGTCCCCCTGGTCCATTGTCCGCATCCGTAATTTATAAGTGGAATTTAACTTATATGATGTTTGGAAAATTCAAAACCCTTCTGGACAGGAATAAACTTACTATTCTCCGGTCCATAATTCCTACTCCAGAATAGACATAATTTTGTGTGACAAGTGGACCCTCCAGAATGCTAAATTACTGGATGTTCCTCCTATCACCTGGTCAGACCATGCTCCTTTGTTTCTACATTGGAATACTTCCCATTCCTCTAGCTCACCCCACCTTGGTGTCTATCTCCCCATTTATTATCCCATCACATGACGAGGAAAATTATCTCTGACAGTATGTCCTCCTATATGGCTACTAATTCCCCTCTAGATAGATCCACCCCGAACCATTGGTGTGCATTTAAAGCTGTAGCCCGGGGTTTTGGCATTCAAGCTGGTGCTAAACTTAAGAGACACAATGCGCAAAGACAACTGGAGCTAGAAACAAAACTCACCACTTTGGAGGTCAAAAATAAGTGCTTGCCTTCCAAATCCCTACGTAAGGAATTGTAGGAGATCTTCAGCCAACTACAAAAAATTTTGATGGCTTGAACACAAGCGGCTCTGAATAGACTTTGGCAAAAATGTTACCTGTTAATTAATAGATCTGGTAGGCTATTAACTCATAGACTACAACAGGCTAGGAACAGAATCAAATATATTTTTCCCCCACGATTTCTAAACTCTCAAACCCACGAGACATATCAAATCACTTTGCCAGTTATTATTTTCCGCTCTATAGTCTCTTTCAAGACTCTTCCATTCCTCAGCCTTTATTATCTTCTATAACCTGTTTTTTAGATAATATGGACTTGCTTTCTCTATCTGCAGATCAACTTGAGATGTTGAACGCTCCTTGGACTTCACTTGAAATTATGGAAGCTATAAAGTCTTTGCCTCATGGTTTGGCTCCGTTGCCTGATGGCTTTATTAATGACTTCTATATAACATTCTAGGAGCTGTTAACACCTCATTTGTGCTTTTTCATGACATTACTACACTTGGGGCTGTTAGTATGGAAATGCTGGAAGCACCAATAGTGACATTACCAAAATCTGGGAAGGACCCGGCTTACTGTCAAAATTACTATCCAATAGCTTTGTTGAACGGGGATATTAAACTCTATGCGAAACTCATAGCTACACATATTAACACCTTTCTACCCTCCCTGATTCATCAAGATAAGGTTGGATTTGTCCCTGGAAGACAAGCATCAGATAACACCCGTAGGGTATTCAATATAATTGATTCACTGTCCGCTGATCAGGGCCTTCTCTTGTAATCTTTGGATGCGGAAAAGGCATTTGATCGCCTGAGCTGGTCCTATATGCAGGAAGTTCTTACTAAATTTGGATTCCAGGGACAAACACTATAATCTATCATTTCGTTATACAGTATATAGCTCCCCTTCCGCTCGGGTGCTCAGTAATGAGTTTCTATCGGATGTCTTTCCTATTTTGAATGACACAAGACAGGTCTGCCCTCTTTCTCCTTTCATTTTTATTTTGGCCATTGAACCCCTTGCAGCCAGGATCCGAGGTGCTAACTCTTTCCTGGGAATTTCAATTGGCTCGTCTTCTCACAAACTTTGTTTATTCGCTGACGGTGTCCTTATTTTTGTATCTGATCCTGTTTCCACCCTCCCACATCTACACGCTATATTGGATAAATAGAGCACGGTCTCATATTATAAATTGAATACAACAAAAACTAACGCTCTCCCTATATATCTGTCTTCCTCTCTTGCCTCTTTCCGTTCTTCTTACCACTATAATTGGCAAAGTGTTTCGATCCGGTATTTGGGTGTTAATATTCCCTCAGATTCTTCCTTGCTTTTTGATGTAAACTTACCTCTCTATCTGAACTCTCTCTCAATCATGGCTATCATACAATATCTCTTGGTTACTGTATTTAAAATGTCCCTACTACCTAAACTAATGTATTTGTTCCGTACTATTCAATATTTATTTCCCAAAAAGTACTAAATATAATGCTATTTTAATTACATATATTGGTCCTCCAGCCTCCTAAATTAGCTTGTTCTAGGATGATCTTGCCTAAAGCGAATGGTGGTCTGAGCCTTCCAGATCTCAGTCTATACTATGAAGTATATTAGCCCAGCTTAAGGCCTAATCACATGCAGGCTTGAGTTTAGGGTGGGTGTGCCTGGAAAATATAACGTGCTCCACATATCCCTTAAGAGATCTCCTGTTCAAACCTAAATATCTTAGACCTACCTTTAAGGGCTATAGCTAAAATCATCCCTAACTTAAATATCTCAAAGTGGTCTGTCCATTGTGTGACATTTTTTGGAGAAATGTTGGAGGGCTTGACATTGCTCCTGTTTTTTGCCCTACAGCAGAGATACTCTCTCACTAATTCGGAACTACTTCACTATTTTCAAATCCAACATTGGTGGAAAAATATTACCAGACAAACGGGCTCTACCAGCCCCCTAGCATCTGGGGTAATGGCACACTTGGTGCAAGAAAACACTAGAGGAGATATATTGTTTTGGTATAAAACCCTTATAGAGCTAATTCCCCTTATTAAATCTAATGCCCAGAAGAAATGATAAGACGATTTGGGTATTGCATTATCCGATAATCAGTGAAGTAAAATATATCAATCGTCACATAGTACTGTATGTCTAGATGTTTGAATCATTCGGAGATCCATATAAAACCACTCCACAGTATATATTTAACACCAGACAGGCTTCATACATTTTGGCCCTCTTGCTCAAAATTTTGTTGGTGCCAGCGTGGAGAGGTGGGTCACATATTCCATATATTTTGGTCATGTCCAGTCCTTGACACTTTCTGGACCAATGTGTTTGGATTAATTAATAAAGTTTAAAATTTGTCTATAACCCCATTCCCCATTCTTTGTTTAATATAGCTCAAGACACCATCCTACCTCACAACTGATACATTCTGGGTCATATTCTTGACCTTAGCCCAAATTAGGAGACAATCGGATCCCCCTACGTTATTGAAATGGGAGTGGGGAAGCTAAGAGACCTTAGGAGGAGAGAGTTGGAAAAGAGGATCTTGCAAACCCACTTTCATGTTCCGCTGGCCTTGAGGGATTGTCCAGGGGATGTTTGTTCAGAGAAAATCTCTCTGATCAGTTCAATAAGAATTCCGTTAAAATCTAGGGACATTGTAAGGCTCTCCTTTCAAGGGAAGCTCTATGTTAGGAGGAACGTAAGATTTAGAAGTTCCAAGGATCACTGGTGTCCGCAGGAGGAATGTCTGGGAGAAGAAGAGACCATGGACCATTTCTTTCTGTGTTGTCCCTTTAACATAGAAGTTTATAAGGAAGTTTCAAGAACCTTAGGTATTTCTTGCCTATCGGGGCTGAGTTACCTGAAATGGGTCTATGGACATTCAAAAGGTATGAGGCTTTTGAGGTGAGTACTATTTTCCTAGTTAGTCTAGCATTTAGGTGTCACGTATGGAATGAACGGTGTCAAGTATCTCTGAGGGGCAAAGTCCTTTCCTGTAGGGAGGTGATAGCTTTAATTCTGCACGAGGTGAGGATGATGACGGAGCTGGAGAGGGGGTGGTTAAACATCATCGACTGGTCCCGCCTGTGTAGTTGAAGCCCCCTTAGTGGGTGTTGGATGACTTCCCTCTTTCCAGTCTATTGGCTGATACTGTTTTTGCACTTTCAAATCTTTTTAAGTTTGTATAACTATATATTTGAGGAATGAATTTGGCTCTACCAGGTATTATCCATGAGGATCAGACGGGATTCGTGCAGGGGAGAAGTTCTGCGATCAGTGTGTGAAGAGTGCTGTTAGCGGTGAGTGGTTCCCGGGGTGCCGTGTCGACTGCCCCACAGGCTATATTATCTTTAGATGCAGAAAAAGCGTTTGACATGGTACTCTGGGACCACCTATATGATGTGCTGCTGCGTTTTTCCTTCCCTAGGAGGTTTACAGACTTTCTGCAGACCCTCTATACTCAATCCAAATCACAATTGATATGTAACACTTTGCTCTCTGATCCCTTCCCGATAATGGCACTCATTCAGAGTTGTTCGCTAGCTGCTTTCGTTCACAGCGCACCGATCAGGCAAAAAATGGCACTTCTGCGCATGCGTATGGGGCGCAATGCGCACGCGCGACGTAATTTCACAAAAGCTGATGCAGTTTCACACAAGGTCTAGCGACGCTTTTCAATCGCACTGCTGGCCGCAGAGTGATTGACAGGAAGTGGGTGTTTCTGGGAGGTAACTGACCGTTTTCGGGGAGTGTGTGAAAAAACGCAGGCGTGTCAGATACAAACGCAGGCGTGCCTGGGGAAACGTAGACATGGCTGGGCGAACGCAGGGCGTGTTCGTGACGTCAAAACAGGAACTAAATAGTCTGAAGTGATCGCTAGCTAGGAGTAGGTCTCGAGCTACTCTGAAACTGCACAATCTTTTTTTGCAGCGGCGCTGTGATCCTTTCGTTCGCACTTCTGCTACGCTAAGATACACTCCCAGAGGGCGGCGGCTTAGCGTTTGCATGGCTGCTAAAAGCAGCTAGTGAGCGAACAACTCAGAATGAGGGCCAATTAGGGGTACCCGTCAGGGGTGTCCCCTTTCTCCTTTACTATTCATATTGGCATTAGAGCCTCTGGCCATAGCGATACGCCAACTTCCGTTATACCAAGGAATTCAAATAGGTAACAGGGATCTTAGAGTATTGCTATTTGCCGACGATATGCTCCTTTTATGTCCAACCCGGCCCACTCGATACCAATCGCTTTAAAGTTAATTTCTCCGTTTGGCTCCATCTCAGGTTATAAGATTAATGTGAGTAAATCAGAGTTACTGTTTTTACATAAGACAGGCCTGACTGCAGGAGAATGGAATATTAAAATCATGTCCTCTCATTTGAAATACCTCTGTATTTTAATATCTAACAGTTTGGATTCGGTGTATAGTTTCAATTTTAGTTCTGTCATTTTAAAAATGGGAAAATCCATGGAACAGTGGCATGACTTACCCCTGTCATTTTTAGGTAGAGTGGAGGTAGTTAAATCCGTTCTCCTACCTAAACTGATGTATATAATGCAAATGCTGCCGCTTAAATTGACCAAGAAAGATATTAAACGTATTGATAAGAGCATATCCAAATTTATCTGGAAATCTAGGAAACCTAGGATTGCTTCATGGAAGCTTAGATGCCCAAAATCGACTGGAGGTCTGGGATTGCCTGATCTTATGCATTACTCTAGAGCACTCTTAGTTAGATTTGCAATGGACTGGCTGATGGAGGGCAGCTCGTTCACTGACTGTGAACTGGAATGGGGTTACTTCTATCCATACTCTCCAGGTGCTCTATTGCTTACCTTCTGATGAAACCGTGAGATTACAAGCACGGAGAAACGCGTTAAGGATTTTACAAAACTACCTGCAGGTTGTCCAGACCACATTTGTGCCAGAGGACACTTTGGATCAACCATCTAAACATCTTTTGGAAGTGTGCACCCCATCCCCATGGACGCTGCTGTTACCGCCGCTCCCACCAAAGAACTCCGGCTTAATCCGTTCAAGTGTAAGCCGCACGGAGACCATACTGCACGGTTGTGGTGAGCAAAAATCATTGGCGGTGGGGAGAGAAGGGGTAATCAGCTGCCATGCGGCAGGCACACTGGGAACTCTTTGGTTATATAGAAACATCCCTTCGGTCCATTGGCACAAAATAACCAAGTTACTAATTACGAAATAACCAGTCCTTTACCGGGAGTTACAAAAATAGCACCGAGTGTGCTTAAGAACATCCTTTATTGGAGCTCCAGAGGTATATGCATATGTATGGACGGTATCAGTAACATTTTAGTCATATGGACTTTTATCCTGCAGTACTGTATATTGGTGTGCTTTAAAGTTTTTAGCACAATTGTGTTGTGTACAAATATACAATTGATAAATTTAATAAATACTTTTAAATACTAGATAAGAATTTAATCTATGTATGCGCTTCCTCGTAACATTCCTGTGTTTTTTCTATGTATAATTATTGAGTATTGCAGAATACTCTATTGGGAGCTGCATGATATATATTCATAGATACCGATCTGTGGAATATTTATATTAAGTGCGCTTGATAGATACAGGTTTAATAGTTAAAATTATTTGAGTTTTCTTAGGTAAAACTGTTTGAGTTTTGCTTACTCAGAGAGGCTTACTTCCCAAACACATTTACACAGATCCATTATTTAAGGATATAATATGAAGCATGGGATGCAGTGAATAATACATTGCATAGAAAACAATTAGTGGGGAGTAGATACCCCTTTGGGGTAACCCATCCTTTACACCAGGATTGGAAAATGCGGCTTGTATTAGATTGATTACAAAGGGGCTTAAAGCAGTGTCGCAAGTATTTGATCCGGGCGGGGAAATAAAATCTTACAAGGCTTTACAATCTGAATTCAATCTCCCCAGTAGTAGTCTATTTTCCCTAATGCAAGTTACACATTTTGCCATGTCTATACCCTTTACCGGTTCCGGTATGAATGGTCGACCATGTTATGGTCGACAGTCATTAGGTCGACCACTATTGGTCGACATTGACATGGTCGACATGGACACATGGTCGACACATGAAAATGGTCGCCACATGAAAGGTCGACACATGAAAAGGTCGACATGAGTTTTTTTACTTTTTTTGGTGTCGTTTTTTGCGTAAAGTGACTGGGAACCCCAATTAGTGCACCGCGTCCCCTCGCATGGCTCGCTTCGCTCGCCATGCTTCGGGCATGGTGCCTTCGCTCCGCTACCGCTTCACTCGGTACACTTTACCGTTCCAATCGTAGTCCATGTGGATCGTAAAGTATGGAAAAGTTCCCCAAAAGAAAAAAAAGTTAAAAAGCTCATGTCGACCTTTTCATGTGTCGACCTTTCATGTGTCGACCATGTGTCCATGTCGACCATGTCAATGTCGACCAATAGTGGTCGACCTAATGACTGTCGACCATAACATGGTCGACCATGTGAACGGATACCCCCTTTACCTCTGCAACAGATAGAACTCTGGACCCCTTGAACCATGTCTTCTTAAAGCTCTCAGAGCAGAAATATAAAACTAGAATGTTATACGGATTGTTAATGAAAACCAAAACACCCAAATGAATTGATCATTCTCAAAAAGTCTGGTTTAAAGATTTGCCATCTCTATTGACGGACAATATATTATTTAAATATTATAATAGAACCCTCAGAATGTTAAGAGCCTCCGTCTTACAGGAAGTGCATGTCAAAACGCTTTTTAGGGCATATGTAGCCCAGGGTCAGAGGAAGCTCTATGTGAAAGACGAATCTGGTCGATGTCCAAAATGTGACGCTCCCTCATTCCACAATATTTGGTCATGTGGAAAAAGTAAAAAATTCTGGTATAAATTAGTATATTATCAGGGCCGGTTCTGGGGCTTTGCGCGCCCCGGGCGGCAATGGGGGGGCGTGGCTTCGTACAGGGGGCGTGGTCATTTACGCCCCCTGTACAGACTACTGTAGCGCTCTGAAATGTGCCCCCCGCTGCCCGCTGACCCCCGCTGTCGCTGGCCGCTGTGAAGCCCTTCGTGGAGAGGTCCTTTAATGTGCGGTGTGCGATGACGTCATCGCGCACCGCACAGCAAAGGTCCTCTCCACGAAGGGAAACTAGACGCGTAGCGTCTAGTTCCCTTCGTGGAGAGGACCTTTGCTGTGCGGTGCGCGATGGCGTCATCGCGCACCGCACAGTAAAGGACCTCTCCACGAAGGGAAACTCTAGTTTCCCTTCACAGCGGCCAGCGGCAGCGGGGGGCACAGCAGCAGCGGATCTTGCCCTGGTGCGGCGCCCTCCGGAAGGCGGCGCCCCGGGCAAAAGTCCTGCTTGCCCGTGGCAAGATCCGCTACTGTATATTATATAAACTCTACCCTTGCATTACAAGTGAGTTTAGACCCTATTCCCCTTCTATTTGCAAATTTCGATAATTGGAACTTGGGGTTATCTCACTCTCATCTGATTCCTTTTCTAACGAATCTTGTGACAGTGGCAAAAAAAGTGATTCTGAATTCTTGGATATCTAATCATATACCATCACTGAGAGAAGTAGATGAATTGCTTATGAGATACATGCATTATCATAGATATGATCTGACCCGAGACAATCTGGAGAAGGGATCTAACTTTATTAAGAAATGGGGAGTCTTTATCTCTTCAAAATCCATGGAAACGCAAGCTCATATTTGTGTCTCCCTGGATATATCCAGCACACCTTAAATTTTGTTTAGTGACAACCACATATGACACATGGGTTAGAGGTATTTTAGGGACGAAACGCTTTCTTTCTTATTCGTATCTTGCATTACATTTTCAGCTTTCTGTATTATACCAAAACAATGTGATAGTGAGCAAATGATGGTAAATCAGGTATATTGTACGGCTGACTTTTGGCAGTCCTAAGAGATGAAACCCGAACTTCCCTGTCCCCCCCTCCGCCCCTCCGCTCTATTTCCTCCTTCGCTATTCTTCTTTCTAGCTGTTGTGTGTTCTTTGTTTAAACTGTTCTTTATTTTACTGTGGTAGAGAAGATGTAAGTTGATAGTACTTTTAGACAAAGATGTGACATCAACCGTTGGCATATACAGTAGTTTGGTTCACCATTCTGATTGGCACTGATTGTGATACTGCCAGATACAAGAAATTGTTTAACTATGCAAAATATCTTTTGATATGTCTGATTTGTTCTTCTGTTCCACTTGTTCATGTCATTTGAAAAACCAGTAAATATATTTAAAAAAACAAACAAAAAACTATATTTTTGAGGAAATGGTTTGCATGTATTGGATGGGCTATAAACATGCTATATTCTTTACAACAAAGAAAAATAGAGAACTACTGCGCCCTACACGGCAGCAGTCGTGGTTGACTCTGGGTGTCACTCAACACCCCCAATCCAAGATACACAACCAAAAAATGAGTGTGTCCTCAGCTGCGCACTGCTACAAGAATGTACACTATTTCTCACGATTACAATAGCATTCAACATATGTTATAGGGTTGGGAATACCCAAAAGAGTCTTTACACAGTCTCTGAGATGTAGTCCTTTTATCCTCTGATAGTGATATGTTCTCTGAATCTCCATGTGTAGATCACCAGATAGCTGTGGATGACTGGACGATAGAATGGCTGAAATTTCAGCCGTTCTATCCTCCGGTCATCCGCAGCTCTCTGGTGAATAACGGGATAGAGATGATGGAGGCGCGGTGACTGCTCCTAGGAGACAGGCATAACGAGGGGAGGTGTGGATCACCAACGGGGACCAGAAAAGGAAAAAAGAAACCTTTACGTGCCTACATACACCGTTTTTAATGTAAGCTTGCGTGTAAGCATCCTTTGTGTATCCTTTTTGCTGATGGAATGGAAGAATTGATTTAAAAAGAAACCTTGATGAGTATAGCAATAATAAGTTCCATGTAAGAATATTGTGAGCACACATCTAATACTTACCACGAAGTGTTGTTCACGAAGCAACTATCCACCCCCCATAAGGGAAAAGGAATAGGACTCCCTTGAATTATTTACATTTGCTGGATATTAAGTATATATGAGGAACTGAGACCTTTTTTCTGTTTTTTCCTCTCTTTCATATATCTGAACACACGGAGATTCAGAGAACATATCACTATCAGAGGATAAAAGGACTACATCTCAGAGACTGTGTAAAGACTCTTTTGGGTATTCCCAACCCTATAACATATGTCGAATGCTATTGTAATCGTGAGAAATAGTGTACTTTCTTGTAGCAGTGCGCAGCTGAGGAAACACTTATTTTTTGGTTATGCTCTATTCTTTCCTTGTTTAATGTTGGCAGTCTTGGTTTGAGAGGAGAGTGAGTGGGGATGTATGGGTGGATGAAAGGGTATGAATGGGGATGAATGTATGATGGTTGAGGGAGAATGAATTGGTGGGAGTTTCGAGTAAAGTATGTGCTCCTGGAGATGGAAAGGGACAGGAGAAAGGAGGTTTAGAATAAAGACTGCATAGTAATTTAGAATCTAGAGGAGGATTCAGAAAGGATGGATTTGGGTGTGAAGGGAGGGAGGAACTAAAGAGGTTGTTTTTGTTATTTTCTTGTTTATATATAATTTTATGATTATGTGGAATATGTAAAAGTTTTGGTTTAGTTTATTTCTTGTTCAGAACTACATATTATTTATTTGAAATTGTAAATATGTAAATATGTGGTTGCAATTTTAAATAAAAAACATTCCCTACGTTATTGAAAGTTACGCATAAAGTTCAATATCATTTTATAATGGAAACGGAGTATATGCCTTATTCATATACGGCTACTTCCTCCTTAGTACGTTGGACGTGTTGGCACAATTTTGTGGCAGAAGGTGAGGGAGCTTGGTTCTTTTCCACTGACGCTCAATCTGAACCCCTCCAATTCAGCCTGAATGAGAATGAGACAGAGCTTGGCTCTGATTCTCCATGTGCCTTATAAATTGTCTCCCTGTAATGTATACTCTTCATTGCCCTTCTTCACCCCATTTACACCACCTATTTGGTAGTGTATATCTGCTTGAAGCATGTACAATACATATCGTGGCAATCCTGTTTGATTTCTGTTGAACCATGTATCAACTGTATTGATCCTGTTTGTTATTTTTCGATCTGTGATTTTTTTTAAAAAAATCCTTCAATGTTTTATCCCCACCTGTTCCCCTTTTTACTTTCTGTACCCCTTATATTTACCTATTTCTGAATAAATAAAAATTATTGATGTGAAAAAAGAGAAGAAAAGATTGGATGAGTGGACAAGTAGAGCAGTTGCCCATAGCAACCAAACCAGCTTCTACCTAGCTAGAATCTGATTGGTTGCGATTGGCAACTATTCTACTTGTCAATTTCTCCACTCTTTAGAAGGTTTGATACATTTCCTCCACAAACATGAAAAGTGTCCCGTACCGGAGACCAGACTGGAATCTCAGTGTCACTTTCAATGACCAGTCTACGGAAATCTACTGGCAAATTATCTACCAGATGTTTTTGCAGTAAATACTTACAAAAACCAGTCCACTGCAATAATCAGTGTGATGTCATCTGTGGGCAATCCAACCGATGTCAGCACAATAACCATGGTGACGAGGCCGGCTTGTGGGATCCCCGCAGCGCCGATACTTGCAGCTGTAGCTGTGATACTACATGTAGAGAAGGACAGGACTTTTGAATATAGAAATCTATACATATAAATGCCAAAGCACTCACTCACTCACTCACTCACTCACTCACTCACTCATCACTAATTTTCTTTTTTCCCGATATGTTAGGAAGCTGAAATGTAACATAGGTAGTCTTCAGGTGGGAAATAGGAAAACTACGTAATAAACCTCCCCTAATGGGATGAAAAGGGGGATGACATAATGACGTCATTACCGATGCGTGGCTTGTGTTGCGTGAACGATAACACCCAAACGGACAATTGGATCAAAATTTGGATTGCACCTCCAGTGGGTAGAATTAAATTAACTATAAAATGGTCCTGTCGCTTTTTACCGTATCTGCTACGTGGGCTCCCCGGGTAAAGTCAAGAACCATGGATTAATATTTACTTACATTTAGACATCTCAAATTTACATCTCTAAAGATTTACCAAATTTTTAGCACTCATTAATATTTACAATCGTGACAATCAGAAAATCCCATGCAATGAACAGATAGTCAATTACATATCTGGGATGCACACATAGGCGTCGGAAACGGGGGTGGGGGGCTGGAGTGGGCAAAGGGGCAGCGTGACCCCCCCAAACATGATGGAGGGGCAGGCGCTGGTGTGGGGGAGTGCTTACTTCCGCATCCCTCTAAGCGGCTTCAACTTTAAAAGCAGTGGGCTGCCGCAGGCAGGGTGCGGTGCCCCTTCTGTACTAGCCGACTGTCTCTTAACTGGTGATGTATTACTGTGAGGAGGCGTGGCTGTGGCTCCGGAATGCCACGCCTCCTCCCAGTAATGCATCACCAGTGAAGAGACAGCCGGGTAGTACAGAAGAGGGGACACCGCACCCTGCCTGCAGCAGCACACTACCTTGGAAGCCGCCCACGAGGATGCAGAGGTAAGCACTCACCAGCACTGATGGGGAGGGGGGGGGGGGGAGTTTGAAGGAGAGGAGACCGGTACCACAGCAGGGGCACCAAAATAAAATTCAAACTTGCCCCCTTCCCCCCAGCGTGGAATCATTCTGGCGCCCCCGGATACACACATTTGCATTAAAATCCGAGCAGACAATCACCAGACTATACAATTATCTGTCCAATCTGGCTGGTTGGAATGAAAATCTAGTAATGTATGGAAGCAAGTGACAATCGCCCATTGCTCCCAAACACTGGAAAATGGACAACTGGTAAAATCCGTTTGATTTTTACCTATTTATCTGAATGATAATTTTTGTTCATTTTACAGTATTTGGTAGCAAATCGATTATCCCTTACTCCCATACATACCAGCCAGATTGGACAGATTATTGTATAGTGTGTACCTAAGGTAACAGTGTTAGACTTGAACTAAAGGGATAATAATTCCACTGGATAATTGACCAAAATAGTGAGTAGATGTATAATATGAAGACTATACACAAGTTTATTTAAAAAATGTATCTTTAACTTGCAGTATATGCAGAAACAATATTTTTAATAAGCTGTCTGAAGAAAAACATTTAGCAGCATAATATGGTGGATTTCTATAAGATTTAGCAAAGATACTGCAAGTGCCTTTTCAGGTTAATGCAGCACACAATAAGGGGAATTAAATTGCCAGCAAAGAGTTTCAACACTTCAATGTCAGCCAGTCTCACACCCCTCACCCAATTGATTCACGCCCCGATTCGCACAAAAGTGCTCACTACCCTATGGTGTAGCGAACACTTTTGTGCAAGATCCTGCTGCAATAACATGCGTCAGGTGCCGAGACGATTCGGCTGGGCGAGATAATCACCAGCAATTGAATTCCCTCTAATATGTTTCATTGGTTGGAGTTGAAAAAAAAAAAGCATATTCTACATTTTATATTCAGTGTATTTTTTTCTTTCTTACCTGATTGTAATAATCTGTCCAAAATTAAGGTCATAATTATTGACTTGAGCAATGAAAATAGCAGCCAGGGCTTCATAGAGAGCTGTGCCGTCCATGTTGATTGTCGCTCCCACTGGTAGAACAAACCGCGTCACCCTCTTGTCTACTTTATTGTTCTCCTCCAGACATTTAAATGTGATCGGTAAAGTTGCGGAGCTAGAATAGTGACACAGAAGGAGGCGGCCGTATGTTACTGTGGTGTTAATTTATAATTTGCAAAAAAGAAAATATTGAAGACATTTTTCTGTTTAAATTAAAAGAAAACACACATTATATGGGCATATATTACCCCTACACTATCCCTCTGTCTCCCTAAATACAGAGAAACAAAAAAAGGCATAATTTTGTGAGAAAACTAGAAAACCTATTTTAATACTTATGATTTATGGCTGTCTGGCCAACAAGGCAGCTGGTCATCGTCATGCTGTCACGATGACGGGCCTCTTTTTATGCGGAGGCCTGGTTCCATAGCTCCATCTGCCCAACTGATAACCTGTTAATCGGGCCAGAGCTGGATTACAGGCAGGGCAGGCGGGGCGGTCGTCCAGGGGCCCCCACACTCCAGCAAACACTGCCCCTGTCCAGCCCCCCTGCATCCTTTGAGTCCTGGCAGCACAGGAAGTATTTTATCTTTGTGATGGAGACAGCTTTGTCTCTGTCTCTACAGTGAGCCCCGCTTCCTCGCGGACATAGTACCACGATTCGTGGGTGTATGTGGAAGGGGGCCTAACATCATAAAGTGCCCGCAAACATCAGTGACCTGATGCTGCTGTAGCCTAACAGGTAGCGTTTTTTTCCTACTCTATTCCTCTCTCTTTCTCTCTCTCTCTGCCCCCTCTCTCTCCTTGACACCGTCTTTCTCTCCCTGTCTCTCTTGCTCCCCACTCTCTCTGTCTCTTTCACCACCTCACGCTTTCTCTCTCCCTCTTCTCTCTCCTGACACCCTCGCTCTCTCCTGCTCACTCCCCACTCTGTATCCTGACTCTGTCCCTCTCTCTCTTGGTCTCTCTCTCTCTCTGACATCCTCTTTCTCTCTCCCTCTCTCTCTTTTTCTCCCATCTCGCTCTGTTACTCGCTTCCTTGGTCCTCTCTCTCTCTCTATGTCTCTCGCTCTCCCTCCCTTACACCCTCTCTCTCTTGCTTTTCTCTCACTTTCTCTCTTCCTGACATCCCCTCTCAACTGCTTGCTTGCTCCCTCTCTCTTTCTCTCCCTCACTGACACCCTCTCTCTCTCTTTCTCCCTGACACTCTCTCTTTCTCTCTTGCTCCTTTCTCTCCATCTCTTTCTCCCACACTCTCTCTCTGTCTCCCTCCCTGACGCCCTCTGTCTCTCTCTTGTTCCTCTCTCTCTCCCTTACACCCTCTCTTTCTCTATTGCACCCCCCCATCTTCCTTTCTCTCTCTTGCTGCCCTCTCTCTCTGTCTCTGTCTTTCACTCCCTCACTGACACCCTCTTTCTCTCTCCTCTCTCTCTTGTTCCTCTCTATCTCTCTCTCTTCTTGACACCCTTTCTATCTCTCGCCCTCTTTCCCCCTCTCGCTCTCCGTGATACCCTCTCTCTCATTCCCTCTCTTTTTCTTACACCCTCTCTCTCTCTCGCTACGACACCCTCTCTTTTCCCTGAACCCCCCTCTCTCTCGTTCTCCCCCTCTCTCTCTTTCTCTTTTCCTGACACCTTCTTTGTCTCTAACTCCCCTCACTCTCTCTCCTACTCCGCTAAGGGGCATAGTAGTGAAAGTGGTGGGTGCACAGTCAATTTTATTGGTGGGGAACCCCACATCTCTTTTGCCCGGGGCCCCACTAGCCTTAATCTGGCTCTGAATCTCGCCCTGAGCATAGCTGTAATAACTGTATAATTGGTTAGTACTAGCAGTGCGCCTATTGGAAGCTTTCTTTATACTGTACAGTATGTCCTTAAAGTTTGAAAATAAATGTTATTATGTTTCATAATGTCTGTAAAAGATAAAATAACCATCATTTGCCCCAAAAACTAATCTACTTTAACATCAAAAGCCTAGAGGAATGGACTAGTGGTGGAAAAGGAGAGAGGGAGCATAGAGAAGGTAGACAGCATGGTGGCACAGTGATTAGCAGTAACACCCACTGTGCTGGGGTCAAGGTTTAGATTCCGACCAGTAGATTCTCTGTGTGAAGATTGTATGTTCTCCCCATGTTTTGTGTGTTGTTGTTTTTTTGGTTGCTCTGGTTTTCTCCCATAGTCCAAAAACTTACTGACATGTTAACTAGCTTATAACAATAGTGGAGATTGCGTGCGCATGGTAGGGTATTTGGAATGTAAGCTCCACTGTGGCAGAAACATACTTGACTACTTTTGAAAAAGCATTTCAGGGAGATATGAAAATAAAAACTTTCAGCGCAGACGTGTACTGCTACCTCTGAGAGGCGTGTCCTAACAGTGACTTACATCATAATGAAACTGATACTTTCCAGGGCTTGCTCATGTATTGTGTTTTACAAGTGGTTCCATATAAGTGGCGACGAGAAAAATGCATGTAGCCATAGGGATCACTGGGGTAGATGTATAAAGCCTGGAGAAGTGATAAAGTAGTGATAAGTGGAAGGTGATAACGCACCAGCCAATCAGCTCCTAACTGTTCATTTACATATTGGAGCTGATTGGCTGATGCCGTATCACCTTGCATTTATCACTGCTTTATTGCTTCTTCAGGCTTAATACATCTGCCCCATTGTGCCTTATAATAACCAATGCAGGGAAAAGTCACTAATGATCCCATTTGAATGTAAATAATTCTAATCCCCCCCAAGAATATAACAGCTACATCATTAATTTAATAGAAAAGTAAGTGAGTGTACTGTCAATAGCTGCTAGTACAGAGGTTGGTAAATCCCCAAAGAATGTGGAAAAACAAATGGAAGAAAATACCAGTGCTAGTTGTTAACATTAGAAACTTAAATACTATAATACACAGGTTCTCAAACTCGGTCCTCAGGACCCCACACGGTGCATGTTTTGCAGGTCTCCTCACAGAATCACAAGTGACATAATTAGCTCCACCTGTGGACCTTTTAAAATGTGTCAGTGAGTAATTAATACACCTGTGCACCTGCTGGGTTACCTGCAAAACATGCACTGTGTGGGGTCCTGAGGACCGAGTTTGAGAACCACTGCTATAATATAATGTATTCTAAAAATCTGGGACAGTAGGTGTACAAAATTAAAATATAATGTATTTATTAAACGTATTCATATGTTTAAAAACAAAATATCATAAAAACACAGCTAATTAGAAGTAAATGAATGAGACACAATCATTTGGCTCCTTAGAGTAAGCAAGATCATACCCCGGCTAGGACTTTCTCTGGAAATAGTTCCACAATGATTATTCGGAGATGAGAGTGTAAACTGCTGGAGTCCTGAATTAGTCCCCAATCCTACACAGCAGTGTGTGGTGGTTTGGCAAATAGGGGTGGCTCCTATTCCTCCATTAGTGGTATTGTGTCCAGAGAAAAGATGCTGTCCAATTTATGCCAGGTCAGATCGATTCAGGAGAATCCAAATGGGGGGAACAATCCCAACAAAGTGTCAGCAAAGTCAGGGAGATTGCTTCTTTGTCAGGGAGTCTCCATGACAATCAGGGAGAGTTGGCAAGTGTAGTATGGGCAGGAACTGATGTGAATTATGCAATATTCTACTGGGTAATATGATTGATACTATATAAATAAAGAGGACATATTCTGTGTGTGGGAATCGGTGCAGTTACTGGCTGATCTATCCTCAACCTGTGCAATGGCATACAATGTACATCTGCAGCAGAGTATTACAGTATGCATACCTTGAGGAGGTGCCCAGTGCTGTTATTAAGGCTTGCAGCAGCCCTCCGATGAACACCCAGGGGTTTTTGCGAGTAACCAGGAAGTAAAGCATCGGCAGAACAATTACGGCATGGATAAGTAAGCCAATGATGACTGTGATTGTATACATCCCAAGCTGTCCGCCGACAACCCCCATGTCTTCCATCTCGGCAATCTTCCCAGCAATTAGGAAGAGGATTCCAATAGGTGCATACCTAAAAATAGAATGACCATTGATTATGTGCATAACTCAGAAACATACTGTGATACACACTGGACTAGATTCTAGCACGTTACAAAAGGGCCTTGTCATAGAGATGCAGCAATGCCAGGTGCCACGTTTAGTAGACTGAGAGTATGACAACTGCGGCTATACAGAATGGCTATAAAAATAAAGTAGAAAGAATGTAATCATTTATATATAGAAGGTGTGCTGTAATCTCTCCCTCCCCGGTGCTCTGCCTGGACTTCTTAATAAATGATTGGCGTCAGCTGTGTTGAATTATTTAATTGATAAGAAAGGTACAGTATTTCCACACAGAAGAGGAGGAGAAGCTGGGATCCCTGTGCCACTTATACCTCTCTTCCCTCTCCCATCCCTACTCTGTTCGGGAAGCTCCATCCGTACTGTAGTTCATGAAACCTGATATTCCTGTGTTTCTGTCTGCACTGCATACTGTCCTCACATGCTGGCTGCCTGGTTCTGATGCTGCACAAGAGTGAGAGCTAGTGATGTCAGTGTGCACCGGCAGGGGAGGGGGGGGGGGCCCTGACAGAGGGGGGCCTGGGTTACAGTATCCCCTGCACCCCACCCTTAATCTGGCTATGGTGGGGAGGTATATGTATGTGTGTTGCAAGTTGAGGTTTTCCCAATGGCATGTCGCCACCTTTATAGCTGACTGAACTGACCGCACAGTCTCTTTATTAGGCATATTTTTGTAGTTTGCAGTCTGTATTAGTGAATTTTACTTTGTGTTTTCAAAGAACAAATTGTACTTCCTTTCATTAGTATGCTGGGATCAATATTGTTTTATTTATTTTGGATATTATGTGGAGAAATGAGCAAGAACAGGAAAAATAACCCTGGATTCATCCCTTTTTGCAATGCAGATAGTAGATCTCAGAAATGTATTACTAAATTATTCGTTGAGGTCTGTGTGTGATGTATTAAAGTATGCTCCCATAAAATAGTGTTCATCATTTTGGAATATACATTTAAAAACAACATTTACACTTATTCTGTCCTATTCTTTTTAACTTTTAAGACAAACAACATGAATTTGCATGCAATAAAATAGTTAGCGGTCAATAACATGTAAGAAGATGTCAGACTCAGGTTTTTGAGAGAGATTTGTGTGTGTGTGGGGTGTGTGTGTGTGTGTGTGGGGGGGGGGGGATACACATATTTTCCTGAATAGTGCCTATATTGAATGCTCTGTAGGAGCCAATTTGTGGGCTGAATAAATATTCAAATGATTGTGGCCAATCAGTTTACTAGAAACGAGTGACATCACTGAAGCCTCATGTCTCAATGATATCACTAGACAGAGGTTCCCAAACACGGTCCTCAAAGCGCCATAACGGTCCAGGTTTTAAGGATAACCAAGCTTAGATACAGGTGACTTAATTAGTACTTCAGTTCATTTGATTTAACCATTTGTGCTCAGACATGGACATCCTTAAAACCAGTCATTAGGGTGCCTTGAAACAGTTACAGCAGTATATATTATATAGTATATTTCATTGCACAATAATTGTCAGCCTGCATTCAAAGATGGCTGAACATGTACTGTTAACATTGGATACACGGTTGGTGACGGGCTTTTGGGTAAACACAAATAGATATTCTACACAATCTTGGTTAATGTTATACATCTAAAAAAACCCCCATAAAAATTATAATTTAAAATAAAACAGTACCCAAAAGCGGTTTTAATGAAAATGTAAAAAAAAACCTTAAACTTTTAAAAGCGTCTCGTGTTCCTCACTTATCCTACACCCCTGGTTGTTCCTACAAAAAGAATTTCTGATTCTTTCAAAAACATAAGCAATGACTTGTAATTGATCTACAAATACTTATGGCGGTTGGTCATTTCCCTAGGTCCAACCACCAATACCCTGTGCTGCACATCAAAGATTAGTCCCTCCTTCTGCTCCCTTCCTCTACAACCTGCCTCTGCTCTGAATGGAGCATCAGCTTCATTTTGTAAGTGGCGCTGCTGCTCCTCCTCTGACAGCTAAGGGGAACAGTGACCAGACTTGACTGAAGAAAACAGTGGGGACTATCCACAGTGTGTGTAGATAATGGGACTGTGGGTGAGCTGTAAGTACCCTGCAATGTCTATTTCTCCCCTCCCTCTCCTACCCTCTAATGTCTGTTGCAACCTTCATGTCAGAATAAGAACAATGTGGCTGTATTCCAGTAAATCTCTCCAGTCATCTAATGTATCATGTCAGCTGAGTTTATTGGTAAGCCGACACATTGCTGGACTGGGGTGAGACTGAATGTTTCTGATCATTCCTTGTAGACCAGATAAAATAGGAACCTCTCACCCTTGCAGCCCAAGGTGTTGCCAATATCCATTATCCAGTCCAAATAACAACCCCCCTCCCAGTGTGTCTCCTATATCTATTAAGCATTAATAAACTACTATGGATCATTATGTAATAACTACTATGGGGGTCATTATGAACTGGGGCATGGGGCACTACTGTAGGACATATATGCTACAGGGCATACAAGCACCCAGGGCATTACTATGGGGCATACAATCACCTAGGGCATTACTATGGAACTTACAATCAACTAGGGTATTACTATGGGACATACGATCACCTAGGGCATCACTATGGGACATACAATCAACTAGGGTATTACTATGGGGCATACAATCATCTAGTGCATTACTATGGGGCATATGATCACCTAGGGCATTACTATAGGGCATACAATCATGTAGTGCATTACTATGGGACATACAATCACCTAGGGCATTACTATGGGACATACAATCACCTAGGGCATTACTATGGGGCATACAATCACCTAGGGCATTGCTATGGTGCACACAATCAACTAGGCATTACTATGATACATACAATCACGTAGGGCATTACTATGGGACATACAATCACCTAGGGCATTACTATGGGACATACAATCACCTAGTGCATTACTATGGTACATACAATTACCTAGGGCATTACTATGGGACATACAATCACCCAGGGCATTACTATGGGATATGCAATCACCTAGGGCATTACTATGGGACGTACAATCACCTAGGGCATTACTATGGGGCATGCAATCACCTAGGGCATCACTATGGGACATACAATCAACTAGGGTATCACTATGGGACATACAATCAACTATGGCATTACTATGGGACATACAATCACCTAGGGCATTACAATGGGACATACAATCAACTATGGCATATGGGACAGACAATCAACGAGGGCATTACTATGGGACATACAATCATTTAGGGCATTACTATGGGACGTACAATCACCTAGGGCATTACTATGGGACATACAATCATTTAGGGTATTACTATGGGACATATAATCACCTCGGGCATCACTATGGGACATACAATCAACTAGGGTATCACTATGGGACATACAATCACCTTGGGCATCACTATGGGACAGACAATCAACTAGGGCATTACTATGGTACATAAAATCACCTATGGCGTTACTATGGGACATGCAATCACCTCGGGCATTACTATGGGGCATACAATCAACTAGGCCATTACTACGGGGCATACAATCAAATAGGGCAGTACTATGGAGCATAAAATTAATAACTATGTGGTAATGGCTATGATGAAAGATAATGATGGTGACACAAGTGGATGTGGAAAAGATAAAGAGACAAGTGGATGTTAATGTATTAAAGCAGCCTCCTGTGCAACATTAAACAGGCCCATTCCAATGGAGCACTTGTAGAGAGTTGTCTCTCTAGAAGCTATGTGGTCCACAAAGTTCTAGTTAATCCCGTTTACACATGTTACATCTGTCAATTGAACACATTATGGTGTATAGAACAAATGAATACCTACCACATAATTATTGCTACTAATCTCATAATGGCCTCATTGAGGCAGTCAAAGAACTCTTTTAAGGGTTTCCCTTGTTCTTTCATGTTTCCTATCACCAGACCAAAGCACATGGAGAAGACCACAAGTCCTAATGCATTAACCCCATTCACTGCCCCCGGGACGGGCACGACCTCCTCACGAAATTTGAATAGAGACACCATAGCATCTGACACATTGTTCATCACTGCAGACAGCATTGTTTCATTTTCAGGAAGAGGAACCTTAAATAGTTTCTTCTCATAGTTTGTCTTGAACTAAACGAGAAATAAAATAAAATAAATAAATAACAGTCAAGTTTAGTAATTCTCTGTAAAGTTTAATAATATAATACATTCGATACTTTGTTGCTTCTAACCAAATGGAAGGTATTCTATGTACTAACATTCAATTTAAATGGTATAAATGGATATACTACAGTATCTGAGTAAAGAAAAATAAATCCTAAAGATAGAGGTAAAAATCTCAAAATATCAATTACCATAATGGGTTTAGTAAAGAAGATTCTTTGTTCTGGGCACGCTTGGGTTAAAAAATGTTTTGTTTTAAATGTAACTTTTATTATGTTGTTTAATAAGTATGGAATCAAATCAGTTAGTTACTTATACTTTTTTGTATTTAATTATTACTTACATTCTTATTATTTAAAGTTAGAATTATATGAAATGGTGAATACCCACTAACAGTGTTACTGATTACTGCTACTGTGTAACTGGGATATTGGACATTGAAACCACTTGCCAAAAGGTTGGTGTTAATATGTCGGATCTTGTTCATCTGTTACAGATGCATGCAATTGTTACAAGAGTTTTGTAAGGAGATTTTTTTTACATTTATATACTTGTGTGAAACAAAGTTGTCAGAGTGTTTGAGAAGCTGCACATACATAATGTATTATCTAATGTTATTTGGATAATATCTATCTAATTAGGCAGCAGAGAGCTCCGTTTATACACCCATTGAGAGAAGATTAGACTTTGCTGAAACTGACAGCCCTGTATGTCCAACCAATAAGTATATTATACCATTACCAAGAAATATTTTTGATACTTTACAGCACAGGTTCTCAAACTCGGTCCTCAGGACCCCACACGGTTCATGTTTTGCAGGTCACATGTAGATTTTTAAAATGTGACAGTTGGTGATAAACAGTGCACCTGCTGGGTGACACGGAAAACGTGAACTGTGTGGGGTCCTGAGGACTGAGTTTGAGAACCACTACTTTACAGTTATACATAGAGACCACACAGTTTTAACTTTCCAGATCACACATAAAATACTGAATAATAGTCTTTTTAAGAGTTTAAGTAATAATTAAATACAAAAAAGTATAAGTAACTAGCTGATGTCACTTTATACTTATTAAACATAATAAAAGTTAAGTTTTAATTACATTTTAATTTTTCTCCCAAGCGTGCCCGAACACAAGTCTTCTTTTCTTCCTACTTACTATTGTATTCTGACTCTAGGGAGCCCCACCAACTCCATAGAATGCTAATTTTCCCTATGTTATAGGCGATTTAACATTGTCAAAAGTTGGTCCTTAGAAAATGATCTCCTTAGCTCCACTTAAAACCTATTTGGGTGGGGGGAGTCTGAGGAAAGTATTTAGTGCGGCATTCACCCCATATCTTGGAATCAGGGCAGGTAAGGAAGAGGGGGTCTGCGCCGCTACTAGACCCTCACTGGGCCCCTCCATCAGACCTGGGCCCAGGTAATTTGTACCCTCTCCCCCCCTTTCTCGGCACTACTGCATGGAATCAATAATGGGTTTATCAAGTTGTTATTGGTTCATAGTGGCCCTTTCAAGTGTGGATTTAAGATCAAATTAAGTTGAAGAGCATAGGTACAGCTCCAGGTGCGTTTTAAACATTAATGGCAAGTGCTTCAATCCTAATTATTATTTTATTTTAAACAATGCAAAGTAATATCTACATTACATTACCCAGACAGAGGTGAATTAAACTTCCCAACCAACCTGCTTCTGGTGGTACAGTTTGGATTTCAGGGGACATTTGTCCATAGTATTCCTCTGCAAATATGCTACGTTTTCCCCCCTTCTTATGCTATGTATTCCCCCTTCGCGTTGCTGCTTGGCGATGCACTGTACCGTAAAAAATTCCTAGTGTACGTGAGTACACCTTGCCAATAAAGCTGATTCTGAAATATATTTTTTCTTTTCTTAAAACAGTGTATGGCTACACCCGCTTATGACTGTCCATAACACCAATGTTCCACAGCTCCCTGACCTAACTACAAATACTCTAATGTTGGGAAGTTTAATTGAACCTTAATGAGAATGTTTTAAATATCAAAATGCACATTCAGTGTCAGTATGCGGTATGAAGGGCCCACCAAAGGAATGCAGCTGTAGGGGCCCATGTTTAGGGATGTGGCTAGTCTCCATTGGGGGTGTGGCCAGCCACCACAGAGGTTTGGCTAATTATTAACAGTTTCTTATATAGCGCAGCATATTCCGTTGCGCTTTTCAATTAGAACAACAGTAATAGAACAAAACTGGGCAAAAACAGAGAGACATATAAGGTAAGAAGGCCCTGCTCGCAAGCTTACACTTTATAGGGAAATAGGCATTGATACACAAGGATTGATGCTACCTATTGCATAATGGTCCAGCCAGATTGCAGAGGTTCTTAATGGGTTGTATGATATGATCACCCAGCAATGTTCGAAGACAAAATATGTGAGGTTATATGGACTGTACAGAGAGGATGTAATTAGATAGGGAAGCATTTAAGGTTATGTGGGTGGGTCTGGAACTTGATAGGCTTGTCTGAAGAGGTGAGTTTTCAGGGAACGTTTAAAGGTTTGGAGACTAGAGGTGAGTCTTATTGTGCGTGGGAGGGCATTCCACAGAGTGGGGGAAGCCCGGATAAAGTCCTGTAATTTTGAGTGTGAACAAGTAATACGTGTGGATGAGAGACGCAGGTCTTGTGCAGAGCGGAGAGGTCTGGTAGGGAGATATTTTGAGATGAGTGAAGAGATGTATGATGGTGCAGTTTGGTTAATGAGCCTTGTATGTAAGTAAAAGTATTTTATATTTAACACAGTAAAATACCGGTAACCAATGGAGGGAGCTTTCTGTTCTTCAATTAGACTTTTAGAAAAACCAAGTGGTTTGTGGGAAACTTCAGACTGAAGGTAAATTTCAGTAAAGTTGCTTTAGAATTTCATGTGGATGAACCATTCTGAAGAGATGCGAAGCTCCAGTGAAGCCATCTTCAAGTTCCATTACATTCTCTGAGGTTCCTGACTGTAACTAAATTCCATGGAATTTGTAGTCTATAAATAGAGCTAGGATAATGATGGGGTCAATTTCTGCTCAGTTGTGTAATTGGTGTCGGAGTGGGGAATTCCAGGTGGAACACGTAAAGCGAAAGTCCGCACCTAAGTTTGGAATGAGGGAAATATTTCACAGTCCCATTTTTTTTATTTTTTTTATTGGCTGCAATGTAACTTTTGGAGAGCGGTGTTTATCTCCATGGTAACCTGCCATCTACACCATTCCTTAACATCTTCTTTATGGCATAAATGATAGAATACGTTAGGGTCCTCGCATGGCTGATTAATAACTATTACCCATTGGGCCTATTCTCACCTTTTGCATTTTATATCTGGGAAAATACACTGTAAAGTGTTGAATTTCCACCCTTTGTTCACGGTCAGCCTTATCTCCGGTTAGTGGAAGGCACAGTCGTTATTAACAGTTTTGGTGTCCTTGGAAGTCTCCAGTGATCGTGACTTACTTCTGACAGCCAAACTTTGTGGTTTGCGTATCAATGATACAATAAAGACATAACCAAGTACAACTGTCCAGCGATACTTCTTAATCTTGTTCTTTTTTTTTAAATTCAGATTTAGGTACAAAGATTAATATAAACTTTTATTCTGCTGGAGACACCACATTAGGCTGCAAACACAACCTGGGAGGGGGAACCAAGAAGCAGCTGCCCCGGGGCCCCAGGTTCCTCTTGGCTCCTGTGCTAGTAACTGCTTCTGCAGTGTGACTTGTCTATTATTTAGTTGATCACAGCTGACCAGAGAACATCCAACAAACTAAGTTATTTTGCAACTTAATACTGTACCTGTTTAAAGCAGGCTTCCACTATGTTTGGGGGGAACATATTTCTGCCAGAAAGAAGATAAGATGTCAAATATTACAATATGTTTGCTAACACTTAAAATCAATGCATATATCATAATGAAATCTTATTATTTTCTACAATCCTGCACAGCAGCGTTTCTAGATAAAGTACCAGCCAATGGGCTCCTAACTGTCATTTTACAAACACAGCCTGTGACATAGCAGTTAGGAGCTGATTGGCTGGTACTTTCTCTCCGACGATTTTATCTCCATCCAAGGCTTATTAAATAGACCCCTAAGGGGGAGATGTATCAAACCTTGGAGAGAGATAAAATGGAGAGCGACAAAGTACCAACCAATCAGAATCTAGCTGTCACTATATAGGCTATGTTTGAAAAATGACAGTTATGAGCTGATTGGTTGGTAGTTTATCTCTCTCCACTCTATCTCCCGCCAAGCTTTGATGCATTCAGGTGTAATATACTGCTGGACGCATGTGTTAAAATGATGATTTAAAAAGCTGACTTTCATTGTGTAACAAAATAAAATATTACAAATCTCAGCACACCTTATTAAATCAAGGAAAGCGTCGGCAGCAGTGACCGGCTCAATCTTCCCTTCCCGGTGCATCTTCTCTTTGCTGCCCTTTCCAGGGTGGATGATGATGACGATGATAATTCCGATGAAGACAGCAATGATGGTCGTTGTCATGTAGTAAACAACAGCTCTTATCCCCATCTTCCCTGACGCCTTACTGTCCAAAGCGGCTATGCCTAGGGTGAGAGAACAACAGTCTTACCGTCCCTGCATGGTAGATCAGGAGAAAACAATGACAGCACAGAGTAATGCATACTGGTCACATGTTATTTCCCTAATAATCCTTTCACACTGAACCCCCGACTCCAACCCGTGTCCTATCTGGAATACTGAACGCGGGTCGGAGCTGGGACTTCAGATTTACTTGCACATATCACACCACCGGATTATCCCGAATAATTGCCGCCCACACAGGATGCTTGGAGATGACATCATCTCCAAGCAGTGGCGTAAGTTCGTCACAGTTGCCCGGAGGCAAGATAAATATTGATGCCCTCCTATTTCCTATATTAAGATAAATATATGTATGTATGTATGTGTGCGTGTATGTATATATGTATATACACTGCTCAAAAAAATAAAGGGAACACTAAAATAACACATCCTAGATCTGAATGAATGAAATATTCTTATTAAATACTTTGTTCTTTACATAGTTGAATGTGCTGACAACAAAATCACACAAAAATTATCAATGGAAATCAAATTTATTAACCCATGGAGGTCTGGATTTGGAGTCACCCTGAAAATTAAAGTGGAAAAACACACTACAGGCTGATCCAACTGTGATGTAATGTCCTTAAAACAAGTCAAAATGAGGCTCAGTAGTGTGTGTGGCCTCCACGTGCCTGTATGACCTCCCTACAACCCACACAAGTGGCTCAGGTAGTGCAGCTCATCCAGGATGGCACATCAATGCGAGCTGTGGCAAGAAGGTTTGCTGTGTCTGTCAGCGTAGTGTCCAGAGCATGGAGGCGCTACCAGGAGACAGGCCAGTACATCAGGAGACGTGGAGGAGGCCGTAGGAGGGCTACAACCCAGCAGTAGGACCGCTACCTCCGCCTTTGTGCAAGGAGGAACAGGAGGAGCACTGCCAGAGCCCTGCAAAATGACCTCCAGCAAGCCACAAATGGACATGTGTCTACTCAAACGATCAGAAACAGACTCCATGAGGGTGGTATGAGGGCCCGACATCCACAGGTGGGGGTTGTGCTTACAGCCTAATACCGTGCAGGACGTTTGGCATTTGCCAGAGAACACCAAGATTGGCAAATTCGTCACTGGCGCCCTGTGCTCTTCACAGATAAAAGCAGGTTCTCACTGAGCACATGTGACAGACGTGACAGAGTCTGGAGACGCCAAGGAGAACGTTCTGCTGCCTGCAACATCCTCCAGCATGACCGGTTTGGCAGTGGGTCAGTAATGGTGTGGGGTGGCATTTCTTTGGGGGGCCGCACAGCCCTCCATGTGCTCGCCAGAGGTAGCCTGACTGCCATTAGGTACCGAGATGAGATTCTCAGACCCCTTGTGAGACCATATGCTGGTGCGGTTGGCCCTGGGTTCCTCCTAATGCAAGACAATGTTAGACCTCATGTGGCTGGAGTGTGTCAGCAGTTCCTGCAAGACGAAGGCATTGATGCTATGGACTGGCCCGCCCGTTCCCCAGACCTGAATCCATTTGAGCACATCTGGGACATCATGTCTCGCTCCATCCACCAACGCTACGTTGCCCACAGACTGTCCAGGAGTTGGCGGATGCTTTAGTCCAGGTCTGGGAGTAGATCCCTCAGGAGACAATCCTCCACCTCATCAGGAGCATGCCCAGGCATTGTAGGGAGGTCATTCAGGCACGTGGAGGCCACACACACTACTGAGCCTCATTTTGACTTGTTTTAAGGACATTACATCAAAGTTGGATCAGCCTGTAGTGTGTTTTTCCACTTTAATTTTGAGGGTGACTCCAAATCCAGACCTCCATGGGTTAATAAATTTGCTTTCCATTGATAATTTTTGTGTGATTTTGTTGTCAGCACATTCAACTATGTAAAGAACAAAGTATTTAATAAAAATATTTCATTCATTCAGATCTAGGATGTGTTATTTTAGTGTTCCCTTTATTTTTTTGAGCAGTGTATATGTGTGTGTGTGTGTGTGTGTGTGTGTGTGTGTGTGTGTGTGTGTGTGTGTGTGTGTGTATGGAGCTTTCTGAAAAAAATGTATATACTGTATTTATACATTTCATTGTCTTTTATTTAAATCACACATTTCTTAGCAGTCATACACAGGATTAGAACCCATGACCTGTTACACTAACAGCAGACACTTTACTGATGGAGTTATTTGCTCCTGTAGAGGAAGTATGAGAATTCTAACTATATGAAGTTTTGTGTAATTATTAGAGAAGTATCTTCATATAGTTAAAATTCTCATATTTCCTATACAGGAGCAAACAGCTTCATCAGTAAGGTGTCTGCTTCCAGTGTAATAGGTTGTGGTTTCTAATCCTGGGTGTGACACTTGTAAAATGTGTATATTCAGTATAATAAAGAGGGTGTAATGTGTAAGGTGCAGGGACCAGTGAGGAAGTCGGCCACTGAAAAGACAGCGACAGCTATCAATTAACTTAATTCAATGGTGTCACAGAATGGGAGGGGAGGTACCCCCCTTCAGAGCAGGAGCCCGGCGGCAGATGACTCCGTTGTCTCCCAGAGTTCTGCCTCTGTCTCAAAGTGCTCCTGAGCCAGCCAATCAGTAGCCTTTTAGGCATGACCTTGAGTCATCAGTGACCTGGGTCTGCCTTTCACACTGCAGCTGACCTGGGTCAGCCTCGGAAATAACCCTGGTTGCGACCTGGGTGGCGGACATGGGCATAACCAGATTAAGGGGGGGATGCAGGGCATACTGTACCCTGGGCCCCCCTTTCTCAGGGGGCTCCCCGGTCAGAGCATGCTGACATCACTAGGTTTCCCTCTTAAGCAGCAGCAGAACCAGCAGCCAGAATGTGAACAGGACAGTATGCAGTGCAGGCAGAGACAGGGATCCCAGCTTCTCCTACTCTCCACCTGAGCATCTGAGTTCTGTGTAAACTGTTATGCAACTAAACCATTTGGGTCCAGAGATAGAGACACACACAGAGAGTCCTTCTGAGTCCTGTCCCAGTGGGTAGTACAGAGGCTGCTGCTATAATTGTATGTGACAAGATAAATTATTTTAGTTTTCTTTGTTCCACTAGAAGAAAAGTTTATAAAATAGTTGTCTGTCAATTAAGTGGAGCTATAAACAGTACCAAGGCATTATTAAACTATTAGTTAAAGCTAATATACAACATTGGTTTAAATTTAATATACACAATCTATACCTCCCATCATGACCCATTCCAGGAGGGACAAAATGCTTTCTACCTGTACTTCCTTCTTAATTTATGATTGCAATCTCCTGTGTTGAAGTACCTTTCTTATCAATTAAATAGTTCAATACAGGTGATGCCAATCATATATTAAATGGGAAGTCCAGGTAGAAAGCATTTTGTCCCTCCTGGAATGGGACATGTTGGGAGGTATGCACAATTTAATATTCATTCCCCACCTTCCATCTGGACCCCCCTGTCTTAAATGCCCCAGGCACCCCCAGTGCTTAATCCGTCCCTGGACATGGGATGCACGACTCGGGTTGACCCTTTCACACCAGGCCCGGATTCGGGTCTCACTGGCTTGCTCTGCAATCATCGGGTTCTTAGCTCTGTGTTAAAGGGGTATTACTGACCTAAGAAGCACCGGTAACGTAATATGGAAAGAACCCTTATCAATATTATGCCTTTAGTGCATGCTGGCACTTAGCTATAGATAGAATTGTAGAATACTGTGCGTGATGGTACAGTGTTATACAGAGAATATCCTGCTATTTACTAATAAATGAGAAAAGGACACTACATTTTTCTCCAGTTTTATTTCGGGCATAACCAGTCTCTGGTGTATATTTGTTAAAGGGATCTATTGGGACATTACTGCCTCATATTAGTTCGCATTATTGCCTCACAGCACTTAGGTCTTAGTCCAACATGAAGGGGGCAGTGACGTGACGAGAGGCGACCGATAATGTTGTGTCTAAGGGCAGCCTGATCCCTAAATTCGACGCTAAGTATAGGCCTGTGGTGTGCCGCTTAAAGAAGCCTTTGTGAAGCATGCACATAATAAAAATAGTTCCATGGTTATTTATGAATCTATGAATATGGAAAAGGTCAATTCATGATGTCTGTGATGAGACTTTGGGGTCTATGTGCTAAGCTTTGGAGAGAGATAAAGCAGATGGAGATAAAGTACCAGCCAACCAGTTCCTGTCATATTTCAAACATGGGGGGAGATGTATTATAGCGGCTCGGATCGTGCTGCTATAACACTTCCTGCTTTGCCTCCGTACATCGACAAGATAAAAATAAATCTTCTCTGAGCCTGAGCACACAGCGGAACAGCTTAGTGCTGATGTGCTATGTTTCCCTGCCTGGCGGGCTCCATTGCGCTTGTGCGAGATCTCACTACTCACGTCACTATTCGCTCTCATTCACGATTGTAGGACTTTCTTTGGGCTGCACCCACTCTGCGGAATGCATGGGAGACATGCACAATAAGACTCTTCTCTAGTCTCCAAACCTTCAATCGTTCCCTGAAAACTCACCTCTTCATGCAAGCTTATCGAATTCCAGAACCGTCCACATGACCTTCATAAACTTTCTGGTCCAATTACTTCCCCACTGTAGAATCCAGTCATATCCTCACATATTTTTCCATTCTACTGACACCAGGCCAACATTGCTGTGTGACCATATCATACAACCCACCAAGAACCTTTATGCAATCTGGTGGACCTTTATGCAATATATAGCACCTACCCTTGTGTACAGTTGTGTCCTCTTACATGCTTGCTGCAGCCATGCTAAACAGCCCTTAAAGTCGCGCCATGCCGTGGCGGGACTCAGTAGCACCAAGCGTCTCTTTTGCGTTTTCTCTGTGAAAATGTGTTTTATACGTGAAATACTGTAGTATGACACACAGCTTCTGCTGATTAAAATGATGTGCAACATGCATATATTATAGGTGTAATTGAGGCTCTGTGTCTGAATTGCCATGCTACTGTTTTCCATGAAAACACTGTAGCATAGCATTTTGTGTGCAAATACAGTCGCAGTCACCAGTGCCATAACTAGACATTTTAGCGGTGTGTGCAAGAAACAGCATGCACCCCCCCCTCCGCCAAATATAAAACAGGGCCAATGCGCGTCGTAGGCGCGCGCCAAATATATACAGCTGTGGCTTCATGGGGAAGGGGTGTGGCCACATAGCTCCCTTTTACACAGTACGGCAGGTAGAGTCCCCTTTTACACATTTGGCACGTAGAGTCCCCCTTTTACACAGTACGGCACGTAGAGTCCCCCTTTTACACATTACAGCAGGCAGAGTCCCCCCTTTTTACACATTAGGCAGCAGAGTCCCCCTTTGTTATATATTACAGCATCAGAGCCCCCTTTTTCACATTAGGCAGGGAGAGTGTGTTTGTATGTCACATTAGGCGGGGAGATTGTGTGTGTTTCACATTAGGCGTGGAGAGTGTGTGTGTCACATTAGACGTGGAGAGTGTGTGTGTGTGTCACATTAGGCAGGGAGAGTGTGTGTAAGTGTGTGTGTGTTGTCACCTGTGGGGGCGATCTGGCAACCTGACAGGCGAAAAATAAGAATTTACTCACCAGTAATTCTATTTCTCGTAGTCCGTAGTGGATGCTGGGTACTCCGTAAGGACCATGGGGTATAGACGGGCTCCGCAGGAGACTGGGCACTCTTAAAAGAAAGATTAGGTACTATATCTGGTGTGCACTGGCTCCTCCCTCTATGCCCCTCCTCCAGACCTCAGTTAGGGAAACTGTGCCCGGAAGAGCTGACATTACTAGGAAAGGATCCAGGGTAAGACTCATACCAGCCACACCAATCACACCGTACAACTCGTGATAACTATACCCAGTTAACCGTATGAACAATAACTGAGCCTCTCTCAACAGATGGCTCATACAATAACCCTTTAGTTAAGCAATAACTATATACATGTATTGCAGAGAGTCCGCACTTGGGACGGGCTCCCAGCATCCACTACGGACTACGAGAAATAGAATTACCGGTGAGTAAATTCTTATTTTCTCTGACGTCCTAGTGGATGCTGGGTACTCCGTAAGGACCATGGGGATTATACCAAAGCTCCCAAACGGGCGGGAGAGTGCGGATGACTCTGCAGCACCGAATGAGCAAACTCAAGGTCCTCCTCAGCCAGGGTATCAAACTTGTAGAATTTTGCAAAAGAATTTGAACCCGACCAAGTAGCAGCTCGGCAAAGTTGTAAAGCCGAGACCCCTCGGGAAGCCGCCCAAGAAGAGCCCACCTTCCTCGTGGAATGGGCTTTTACTAATTTAGGATGCGGCAGTCCAGCAGCAGAATGTGCAAGCTGAATCGTGCTACAGATCCAGCGAGCAATAGTCTGCTTTGAAGCAGGAGCACCCAGCTTGTTGGGTGCATGCAGGATAAATAGCGAGTCAGTTTTTTTGACTCTAGCCGTCCTGGAAACATAAAGTTTCAGGGCCCGGACTACGTCCAGCAACTTGGAATCCTCCAAGTCCCTAGTAGCCGCAGGCACCACAATAGGTTGGTTCAAATGAAACGATGATACCACCTTAGGGAGAAATTGGGGACGAGTCCTCCATTCTGCCCTTTCCATATGGAAGATCAGATATGGGCTTTTACATGACAAAGCCGCCAATTCTGACACACGCCTAGTCCAAGCTAAGGCCAAAAGCATGACCACTTTCCACATGAGATATTTTAGCTCCACGGTCTTAAGTGGCTCAAACCAGTGGGATTTTAGGAATCCAACACACGTTAAGATCCCAAGGTGCCACTGGAGGCACAAAAGGGGCTGAATATGCAGCACCCCTGTAACAACGTCCGAACTTCAGGCAGTGAAGCCAGTTCTTTTTGAGAGAAAAAGGGATAGGGCCGAAATCTTGGCCTTTATGGATCCTAATTTTAGGCCCATAGTCACTCCTGACTGTAGGAAGTGCAGGAATCGACCCCCCCTGGAATTCCTCTGTAGGGCCTTCCCGGCCACACACCAAGCAACCTATTTTCGCCATATACAGTGAAAAAGTCTTGCTGTCACGTCTTTCCTAGCCTTTATCAGCTTAGGAATAACTGCATCCGGAATGCCCTTTTCCGCTAGGATCCGGCGTTCAACCGCCATGCCGTCCAACGCAGCCGCGGTAAGTCTTGGATCAGACAGGGTCCCTGTTGCAACATGTCCTGACTGAGAGGCAGAGGCCATGGGTCCTCTGAGAGCATTTCTTGCAGTTCCGGGTACCGAGTCCTTCTTGGCCAATCCGGAGCAAAGAATATTGTTCACACTCCTCCGTTTATTACAATTCTCAGCCCTTGGGTCTGAGAGGAAGAGGAGGGAATATATAGACCGACTGGAACACCCACGGTGTTACTAGTGCGACCACAGCTATCGCCTGAGAGTCCCTTGACCCAGCGTAAAACCTTTTTTATCTTTTTATTGAGGTGGGACGCCATGTAGTCCACCTGAGGCAGTTTCCATCAATTTGCAAAACTGCGTGAAGACTTCCTGATGAAGTCACCACTTTCCCGGGTGGAGGTCGTGTCCACTCCCGGAATGAACACTGCTGACAGTGCGCTTACTTGATTCTCCGCCCAGCGAAGAATTCTGGTGGCTTCTACCCTCGCCACCCTGCTCCTTGTGCCGCCCTGGCAGTTTACATGAGCCCCTGCGGTCTGACTGGATCAGAACCGGTTGGTCGCGAAGCAGGAACTCAGCTTGACTTAGGGCGTTGTATATGGCCCTTAGTTCCAGGATATTGATGTGAAGGCAAGTCTGTTGGCTTGACCACAAACCTTGGAATTTTCTTCCCTGTGTAACTGCCCCCCACCCTCGGAGGCTTGCATCCGTGGTCACCAGGACCCAGTCCTGAATGCCGAATCTGCGGCCCTCGAGAAGGTGAGCACTCCGCAGCCACCACAGGAGAGACACCCTGGCCCTGGGGGATAGGGTGATTAACCGATGCATCTGAAGATGTGATCCGGACCACTTGTCCAGTAAGTTCCATTGTCCTTGCATGGAACCAGCCGAAGGGGATGGCCTCGTATGATGCCATCATCCTTCCCAGGACTCGAGTGCAGTGATGCACTGACACCTGTTTTGGTTTTCAATGGATTCCTGACCAGTGTCATGAGCTCCTGAGCTCTTTCTATCGGGAGATAAACCCTCTTCTGGTCTGTGTCTAGGATCATGCCTAGGCGAGGCAGATGAGCTGTAGGAACCAACTGCGACTTCGGAATATATAGAATCCAGTCGTGTTGCCGTTTCACTTCCAGAGAAGGTGATACGCTGTCCAGCAACTGCTCTCTTGATCTCGCTTTTATGAGGAGATCATCCAAGTATGTGATAATAGTGACACCTTGCTTCCGCAGGAGCACCATCATATCCGCCATTACCTTGGTGAAATTGGTAATGACAATCCCATACCGCAATTCTGAGGTACGCCTGATGAGGTGGATAAATGGGGACACGAAGGTATGCATCCCTTATGTCCCGATTAATTTCAGGCTTGCAATGACCGCTCTTAGCGATTCCATCTTAAACCTGAACCTTTTCAGGTATATGTTCAGGGATTTTAATACAATATGGGTCTAACCGAACCGTCTGGTTTCGGGATTATAACATGGTCGAATAATAACACCCTCTTGTTGAAGGAGGGGACCCTTGACCACCACCTGTTGAAGATACAATTTACGAATTGCAGTTAACACTGGCTCCCTCTCTTGGGGGGAAGCCCGCCGGGTCCTCGGTGAGGGGGCATCTTCTCACAGTCCAGCCTGTATCCCTGCGATACAATTTCTATTGCCCAGGGATCTAACAGGGAGTGAACCCACTTGTGGCTGAACTTACGAAGGCGTGTCCCCACCGGGCCTAGCTCCGCCTGTGGAGCCCCAGCGACATGCGGTGGATTTTTGTAGAGGCCGGGGAGGACTTCTGTTCCTGGGGACTAGCTGTGTTGTACAGCTTCTTTCCTCTGCCCCCGGCTCTGACAAGAAAGGACGCACCTCAGACTTTCTTGTTTCTTTATTCTAAAAGCTGCATTTAATAATGTCGTGCTTTCCTAGGCTGTGCAGGAATATAAGGCAAAATATCAGAATTACCAGCTATAGCTGTGGAGACCAGGCCCGAGAACCTTTCTCCACACAATCCTCAGCCTTCCATATGCCTCTTAAGTCGGCATCATCTGTCCAATGTATATTCTACAGGACACATCAAGCAGAAATCGACATAGCTTTTGTCTCTAGGACCCAGTATACTCATGTCCCTTTGGGCATGCTTTATAATTATACATCTATCACTTAAGACAGCATCTTAAAATATTTATATGCATACTAGGGTCTCAATCTCTGCTGATAAGGTACCTGTCCACGCTGCCACAGCGCTATAAACCCATGCCGACACAATCGCCGGTCTGGGTAGTATACTAGAATGTGCACACGATCTGCAGGATCCCTGAGAATAGCTAGTGCAAACAGGACACCCAAGGGGAAGATTCTCAACACATCCTGGCCCTAGTGGGGAAAGGATACAGCCTGAGAATTCTCTTGTGGGAAGCTGCCGTCTCTTGTCTGGAGATTCCCGCTCTTTTTCCTCATGAGAGGAGGGAAATTTACCTCAGCATTCTTCCCCTTAACATGTGTACTCTCGTGTCAGGGACAGATGAGTCATCAGTGATATGCAAATCATCTTTTATTCCAATAATCATATATTGAATATCTTTTAGCCCTCTTGGCTGTAACTTTGCATTATCGTAGTCGACAGTGGAGTTAAACTCCATGTCGATACTTTGTTATTTTGGATAGTGAACATAGAGAGACTCTGAGGGACTCTGTGACATAGGGACAGACCAGGGTAGATTTCCTTTCTGTTCCCTAACCTTTTGTGCAATAATTTTACCTCAGCTCTATCACCTCCTTAGAGGAGCCTTTTACCTCAGACATGTCGACACACGCGTACCGACACACCACACACACAGGGGATGCTCTATTTGAAGACAGTTCCCCCACCAGGCCCATTGGAGAGACAGAGAGAGAGTATGCCAGCACACACCACAGCGCTATATAATACAGGGATGTACACTATACTGAGTGATTTTTCCCCTATAGCAGCTTATATACACAGTTTTTCGCCTAAATTTATGTGCCCCCCCTCTCTTTTTTACCCTTTGTGTACCAGGATACTGCAGGGGAGAGCCTGGGGAGCTTCCTTCCAGCTGAGCTGTGAAGAGAAAATGGCGCCGGTGTGCTGAGGAAGAAGGCCCGGCCCCCTCAGCGGCGGGCTTCTGTCCTTTTATGTACTTTAATGGCGGGGGTTAATACACATATACAGTTTATCAGACTGTATTATGTGCTTTTCGCCAAGTAAGGTAATCTAATTGCTGCCCAGGGCGCCCCCCCCAGCGCCCTGCACCCATCAGTGACCGGAGTGTGTGGTGTGCTAAGGGAGCAATGGCGCACAGCTGCAGTGCTGTGCGCTACCTTAATGAAGACCGGAGTCTTCAGCCGCCGATTTTCAACTTCTCTTCTGGCTCTGCAAGGGGGACGGCGGCGCGGCTACGGGACCGGACGACCGAGGACTGGGCCTGTGTTCGATCCCTCTGGAGCTAATGGTGTCCAGTAGCCTTAGAAGCCCAAGCTAGCTGCAAGCAGGTAGGTTCGCTTCTCTCCCCTCAGTCCCATGTAGCAGTGAGTCTGTTGCCAGCAGATCTCACTAAAAATAAAAAACCTAACAAATACTTTTTTTTCTAGGAAGCTCAGGAGAGCCCCTAGGGTGCATCCAGCTCTGGCCGGGCACAGATACTAACTGAGGTCTGGAGGAGGGGCATAGAGGGAGGAGCCAGTGCACACCAGATATAGTACCTAATCTTTCTTTTAAGAGTGCCCAGTCTCCTGCGGAGCCCGTCTATACCCCATGGTCCTTACGGAGTACCCAGCATCCACTAGGAGGTCAGAGAAACACTGTTCTACAGAAGCTCCCACTCCTACTCCATTGCTGATGCGGACCCGGCGGTGGGTCTAACAGGCGTCATCAGCAGAGGCGGGTCAAACGGCAGCAGGGCCTGCAGGCAGCTTCAGTAGCGCTCCCTCTCCTTCTCATTTGCAGCGGCGGCGGGTCTCACAGGAGGAATTAGCTGAGGCAGCGGCGGCTCCTATACGGCAACAGGCGGCTCAGTAGCGCTCCATCTCCTCCTACTTTGCAGCGGCGGCAGGTCTCACAGAAGGAATTAGCTAAGGGCCTTAGCTAATTTCTCCTGTGAGACCTGCCGCCGCTGCAAAGGAGGAGGAGAGGGAGTGCAACTGAGCCGCCTGTTCCCGTATAGGAGCCGCCGCTGCCTCAGCTAATTCTTCCTGTGAGACCCGCTGCCTCTCCTTTGCAGCGGCAGCGGGTCTCACAAGAGGAATTAGCTGAGGCAGCGGCGGCTCCTATACAGCAACAGGCGGCTCCCTCTCCCTCCCGCTCCCTCTCCTTTGCAGCGGCGGCGGATGTCACAGGAGGAGTTTCCGCACGGGGGACTGTGCTGTGTCCTGCGCCACCGCTCCCCATCCCTTACAGAGGCGGCGGGACACAGGCGCTGGGACACAGGCGCCGGCGGACAGCATAACTAAAATGCTCGTACAGTACATGGGGGTGTGTTGCCTGATGGTGCGCCTTCAGTGCAGTTGCGCTGTGGGCAAGGCACCATCGGCACACACCTAGCTATGGCCCTGGCAGTCACACACGGAATGTAGGCATGCCGCCTATTATTTTAATCAGCAGAAGCTGCTTGTGATTAAGACACAATTTCGCTGAAAAAAATGCAAAAAGAACGCTCTGCGCTATCACATGCGCACAGTGACTAACAAGAGCCTCCCAACTGCCCCCCCCCCCCACACACACACACACACACACACCGCAGGACATGGCCGCACGCGGGTGGGACAGCGGGACAGTCCCAAAAAAACGGGACTGTCCCACGAATATCAGGACAGTCGGGATATATGCTCAATACCATATTTGGAGTGGTGTTTTGCCAAATCGCATGAAAAAAGTAAAATACTTTAGACCTTGCTCTGGAAAGTGCAGGCGGGTTCAGCAATGTACCTACTGGAATAATCCCTACATTACTTGATATAAAAAGGAAGGAAGAACACGTGAGCAGTAATACCCATACAAGTTAGTGAATTAGGGGCAGATGTAGTAAGCCTTGGAGAGTGATAAAGGGGGGAGAGATAAGCTACTATCCAATCAGCTCCTAACTGTCATTTTTCCAAACACAGCCTGTAACAAGGCAGGTAGGAGCTGATTGGCTTGTACTTTATCTCTCTCCACTGTATCACTCTCCAATGCTTAGTACATTTGTCCTTTAATGAGGAGAGTAGATCAGGACAGGAAGGTACCACAAAAACACTCGCCTAGTACACAATCTGGGTTCCAGCCAGGATGTCGACATTCAGAGTATGAAAAATCAAAATGTCGACACCATAATAATTACATTCTGAATGCTGACATGTTTCGAATGTTGTCAGACGAGTCGACATCCACAATGTTGACACCAACATGTGAACATGTTCAAAATGTCGACACTGTGAATGTCAGCAGTCACAATGTTGACATGTGCATTTAGGGTTATGGTTAGGATACAAAGGGTTAGGGTGAGAACATTGGCGTATCTATAATGGGTGCAGTGTGTGCGAGGCACACGGGCCCCCAGGGTCCAGGGGGGTCCACCCCGCACACACTGCACCCATTTGCTTAATACTTACCTCTCTGGAGTCCCCCGTCGGAGCCATCCCTTCTCAGCAGCGTAATAGAGTTTGAACACTAGGGGGAACAAACTCTATTGCGCCTGCTGAAAACTCCGGAAAGATGGCACGGTGGCCATTTTTCTGGAGTTTCGCGCATGCGCAGTAGCAAAATCTTTGGGAAAATGGCCGCTGCGCCATGTTCCCGCAGGTTTGCGCATGCGCAATAGTCTGTTCTCAGAGTCTATTGCCGCTGCGGAGAAGGATGGCACCGCCGGGGGACCCAGGAGAGGTAAGTATTAAAACACCTGTGCATCAGCCAGAGAGGAGGGGGCCCCTGAAGCAGAAGGCTGCACACGGGCCTCCTCCTCTCTTAAAACGCCCCTGGGTGAGACTGGTTGCTCTTCTCTTTCTTAGTAAGTGGGCGATGCCATAATGACAGAATTTGCACCATTATGCAAACACTCCCAGAAAACGGTCAGTTGACACCCACAAACGCCCTCTTTCTGTCAATCACCTTGCGATCGGCTGTGCGAATGGATTCTTTGTTAAATCCATCGTCCAGAACCGATCCTCTATGTACCCGTACGACGCAACTGCGCATTGCGGTGCATACAAATGTGCAGTTTTGCCAAGATTTAGCCTGATTGCAGCGCTGCAAAAAGTTGCTAGCGAGCGATCAATTCAGAATGACACCCATGGTTTTGCCCAGCTGCTAACAAATTTGCTGCTACAATCAGGTCTAATTTACCCCCTAGGTTCAATCAAAATGTAAACAGGTCAGCACTATCTACTGTTTCTTATTTTTTTGTATGACCCTATGAGCATCCCTCTATAGTGACCTTTACCCTGTCCAATGACAATCTGAAATTGTTGGGTTTGAGTAAGTGTTTGAATATTACCCTCATGTTCTTGGGAGGTTCATACTGGTACTGGAAGACTAAAAAAGACTGTATCTATGCGCCTGTTGTATGGAAATGAGTCAGTGCTCCACTGGTGCGGGGATAGATGTGTCTAAATAACTATCCTGATTGTGCTGCGCTAAAGAATAAATATCCTCCTCATGCCCTAGAGCAGCGGCTCCCAAACTTTTTTGAATCACGGCGCCCTAGAGAATCAGATTTTTTTTCACGGCATCCCTAGGCCAAATATTTCTTATCGAGAAATTTAGAAAGAAATATTAAATTAAGTAAATCGTGTTGATATGTCATTGTTGGGTTCAGCTATGTGGTGAGGGACAGGATTTGCTTCTGATTGTCTACATATTTTATGATTGACAGCCACCAGCACTGGCTTTGCCAAGTACACTGACCATTAATCATTTGAATTGGTCCTGGACCACCAACCCAGGGCACCCCTGCAAGTGTCCCAGGGCACCCCAGGGTGCCACGGCACACAGTTTGAGAACCACTGCCCTAAAGGGTTTACCTATTGCACCTAAAGACATGCTAAACGTATTAAGATGGCACAAAATAGAAGTAAGTGACCCCCCTTCCACCTATGCTTACTAATGAACTTAGTGGGAGCTGTTCTACGACTTGGATAGTGATAAAGTGTAGAGAGATAAAGTACCAGCCAATCAGCTCCTACCGGTCATTTTTTTTTTAACACAGCCTGTAACATTTCAGTTAGGAGCTGATTGGTTGATGCTCCACTTTCTCTGTCTCCAAGGTTTGATACATCTCCCCCTAAATGCGTATATTCCCCGGTATACATTTATGCAATTACTCCACCCCTATCTAGCCACTTATGGAATTAGCTGTCATATTTACCAGTGAGTATACCTTGTCCAAGAGATGTATCTGAATTCAGACGGATCTCTGTGTAAGCTCGGCTCGGCCAGTTCTACTTACACTCCCATAACACGAAGCCACCAGTGGCAGCTCCAGAGGTGGGGCTGCAAAATTCAGATAGGTGGAGCCACCAGGGGTCATACAGCCGCAGGTGAATTTGTTTCAAAGATGCACGTGACTCGTAGACGTCCGCAGATGCGTACGCTCAACTACAGAGTATGCACAGTGATAAAGACCTCAAATCCGTCAGCAAAATGGACTTGCATCTTACTTGCCTACTGTACCGGAATGTCCGGGAGGCTACCGAAAATTGTGTGGCCCTCCCCGGCCTGCCGGAAGAACAGGCAAGTCTCCGGATTTTGCAAGTTCCCCCCTGCCACTAAGTGGGCGGTCCAGGCAGTTGATTATGTGATTCTCGCTGATTAGCGTCATCATAGCCACGCCACCTGCAGTATAATGCCGGTAATCTCGGCACTACAGAGCGGGGGCCTGGCTATAATGACGTGATTGCAGTAACCACACCCCCATTCCGCCTCCACCCACCCCCCTCGACGCCCCCATTCCGCCTCCACCCTTGCCTCCCTGCTGACCTGACCTGGCTGCTATCTTGCATGCAACACTGCATCAGCCCCAAAGTCTACAAAACCATTAACATATGCAACAACGTACAGTATATGTGTGTTTGCACCTTATAAAACTGGATAAATGTGCTCAATTTACCCATTTAACATATGGGGGGTATTCAAGAGACGGGAACTCTTAAGTGAGGAATTTGCAGCTACTCTCAGATGGGAAACATTCTGTTCTGCTTCCATTTACTCAGCCTTTGTTCGGGACTCATGTAGAGTGAAACTGGACTTTTTTTTGTCCCATGCAATCCACAGAAGGGCTTGTTGTGCCTTTATATCAGCTCAGTGAGACCGTTTCACACTCGCTTAAGGAGAAAGGGGCCAGCCCAAGAGAAAGAGGGGATTGAGGGATATTTTCTTTATGCAGGTTCTGTTTGTCCCTTACGTCCTCCCTTTCACTATTCGAGTGTGTGTGAGCGAACGCAGGAGGACAAATCGCCCGGGCTACACTTGGAGTTGCCGTGGCAACAAAAGAGGCGTCCTTGTTTGTAGAGCCCATTAGTGCTGCAAGTTTCCCAGGACCCGCCACAGAGGAGAAGGGAAGGAGGGGGGGCCACCATGCACAGAGATGAATACAATATTAGGGATGTGTGAGAGAGAGAGCTTGGCCTTGGATTAAAGAAGAACATACATCTACTCACAACAATGGGAGCTTTTGCTGGCTGCCTGTGAAAGGGAGAGACCATTAATACAAAGTCCATAACACGTGAAGGACACAGAACTAAGTTTATTGCTCCTCCATCCACTGTCTACGTCAGATTCCCATTCAGTACTCACAGTACTCTCACTACCTCATCTAACTCTCAGCATCCGCTACACACAGCCCTGGCCAATCACAGCCTCCGCACTACGCTACTCCTTGTGTGTGACAATATAAACAACGCCATTTATATAGTACAGTCTGTACTGCTTGGTCCCGTGTATTGCCAATATTTTGCAATAGTTCAGAGTTCAGACAGCCAAATATTAACATTACGCTAGAAAGCAATCCAAGACTTGCAGACATCCTGATACGCTAACAGGTGACATGTTGCACTTTTAGTGGGTGTGACTGTGAAATTGCAAATGACTGCATGGGTGGCAGGCAGTGGCGTAAGTTCGTACCAGTTACCCGGAGGCAAGATAAATATTAGTGTCCCCCCCCCTCCCCCATATATAGAGAAATATATGTATGTATGTATGTATGTATGTATGTATGTATGTATATGAGAGTTGTAACCATATAATGTTACGTGCAATTGTCAGAGAAGTAACTTCATATACTGTAGTTATAATTCTCATGCTTCCTATACAGGAGCAAATAGCTCCATCAGTAAGGTGTCTGCTTCCAGTGTAATAAGTTGTGGGTTCTGATTGTGGGTATGACACTTTTAAAACGTGGTGTGATTTGTAAGGTGCAGGGACTAGTGGGGGAGGGTAGTCGGCCACAGAAGAGATAGCGGTGGCTGTCAATTGACCTAATTGAATCGTGTCGCTGAACACGGAACGGGAGGAGAGGCGCCCCCCTACAGAGTAGGAGCCCGGCGGCAGCCGACTCCATTGCCTACCACAGTTACGCCTCTGGTGGCAGGACAGGTCCACAGCAGCTGAGGAGGAGCTGAACACTGTCTAAAGTAAACCTTCCACAGGGCATATACACTGTATATTGCAAAAACTGCTGCAAAGCAAAAACAAACAAAACACAATATAATGCATCAGCTAAGGAAATGATTACACTGATCAAAACTCATTTTATTGGCAATCGTATCACAGCAATTTTGGGGAAATTTTGTGGTGCAGATTCCAAATATGACATTGGTTTTGTTATGACATCGGTTTTGCTAGATTGGCGCTAATTTTTGAGAGAAAGAGACGAGAAACCAAAATGAAATATAATGGACAATGCAACCGCTTAATTGGCGACTGTCACTGGTTGATCACTTATATATGAAGGGGCTACTCAGTGGGGACTGTGGGAACGCAAGCTCCCTGGGGATCGGTGCCTGCTGCAGCAAGGAGAGAGCAGTTAGCATCTCCCTCCTGTATCTGCCCGCCCCCCTCTAGACTCCCATTGGCTAGTGTACACAGTCAGGTGTCTGGGCAGATACAGGAGGGAGGCTATAGCAGCTTTGATACACGGCGCTGCAGCAGCTGTGGTACACGGCGCAAATGCACACAAGAGAAGCGTTTAGTGGATGAGCAGATGTGTGCCACGAGGGTGTCTTCAGAGTTATTTACTACTCTGAGTCATGCCTATGCATTCTGCCCTCCATGGGTATCCTTCTAGCATGGGTAGGTGTAAGTGCCAATGATATCAGTGAGCTCTGCACTCAGTGATGGAAGAGTATTGCAATATAATTGCATAGATCTGTACAAATTAAGGTGTGTATATAGTCGCATTAGCATTTAATATGCATTTCATTCCCAGCAGGCACCAAAAGGTTCATCCGCATTATGGCCCTCATTCCGAGTTGTTCGCTCGCTAGCTGCCGCCGCCCTCTGGGAGTGTATCTTAGCTTAGCAGAAGTGCGAACGAAAGGTTCGCAGCGCTGCTACAAAAAAGATTGTGCAGTTTCTGAGCAGCTCGAGACTTACTCCTAGCTTGCGATCACTTCAGACTGTTTAGTTCCTGTTTTGTCGTCACGAACACGCCCTGTGTTCGGCCAGTCACGCCTGCGTTTTTCCAGGCACGCCCGCGTTTGTATCTGTCACGTCTGCATTTTTACACACAATCCCCGAAAACGGTCAGTTACCACCCAGAAACACCCACTTCCTGTCAATCACTCTGCGGCCAGCAGTGCGACTGAAAAGCCTCGCTAGACCTTGTGTGAAACTGCATCGGCTTTTGTGAAAGTACGTCGTGCGTGCGCATTGAGCCGCATACACATGCGCAGTAGTGCCGATTTTTAGCCTGATCGCTGCGCTGCGAACAACGGCAGCTAGCGATCAACTCGGAATGACCCCCAATGTGCAAATCATAATCAGGCACTATGGAGCAGATTTATAGACTAATCTCTTTTCATGGAGGAAAATAAAGAGCTTTAGCATACAGCACAGAAGCAAAGTTCTGCTTTTTTTGCAGGATCCTGCTTTGCGTGAATTTGGCATTTCAGGACTGGAACTGAGCAGCAACCATTTAAACGCATGGAATTGTTCCGTTTTGTGGGAGTGTAGTTAGGGTTCTAGTCTGAGTCCTGTGTATGTGGAAGGGAAGGTGGATTCCGATGGATCTCTTGCATCTAGCAAGTTGCTGCTGCATGTACTGATACTAGTGCCTGAGGTTCAAATTAGAACTGTAATACTGTAGTGTCACACATAGGTGGTCATTCCTAGTTGTTCGCTCGCTAGCTGCTTTTAGCAGCATTGCAAATGCTAGGCCGCTGCCCTCCGGGAGTGTATCTTAGCTTAGCAGAATAGCGAATGAAAGATTAGCAGATCTGCTACTAAATATTTTCTTGCAGTTTCTGAGTAGCTCCAGACCTACTCCTAGATTGCGATCAGCTCGGTCCGTTTAGTTCCTGGTTTGACGTCACAAACACGCCCTGCGTTCGGCCAGCCACTCCTCCGTTTCTCCAGACACTCCCGCGTTTTTCCCTGACACGCCTGCGTTTTTTAGCACACTCCCGGAAAACGCTCGGTTACCACCCAGAAACGCCCCTTTCCTGTCAATCACTCACCGATCAGCAGTGCGACCGAAATGCGCCGCTAAGTTTTTAGTTAAATAACTAAGTGCATGCGCGCTGCGTACCATGCGCATGCGCATTTAGCAACAAATCGCAGCATAGCGAAAATCGGCAACGAGCGAACAACTCGGAATGACCACCATAGCTCCAATTGAAACAAAGGGGTAAATATACTAAAGGTTGATTTGGCGTCTTTCTATTATATTGCATCAATTTTGCAAAGTGGAGATTTACTAAAGGCAAAACTGACTCGCATGTCAAACACCAATATACAGTAAATGGCCCTTTCATGCCACCAAACCTCTCCACATGCCCCTTATTTGCCATCACAACCTTCCACATGCTGTTTACATGCCCTCAGACCCCCAGCCCCATCTATGCCATCACATTCCTCCACATGTCCCTGATATGCCATCAGACCCACCCATGCATCTTGCATTCCATCAAGTATCACCCACATATCCTTTATATGCCACCAGATCACATCCCACTTGGAAAGACACAATATTAGACTTAATACTTACAAATGGAGACAGAATATCTGACGTAAAAGAGGGTGAAAACCTGGGATCCAGTGATCATCAAGCAGTATGGTTCAGCATAAATACAGAGACTGACTTATCCCATACAAAAACAAAGGTGTTAGATTTTAGGAAGTCTGATTTTGTAGGGATGGGAAAATGTGTAAACCATTCTTTGGCAGAGTGGAGGAACTTGGAAGCAGTGCAGGGAGGGGCGGACATTAAAAAGTGCAATATTAAAGGCAACAGACCTTTGTATCAAAAGTGTTAGGAAAAACACAAGGAAAAGGAAGCCGGAGTGGTTTGCGAAAGAAGTAGCAAACATTGTGAAATCAAAAATGATGGCTTTTGGGAAATATAAGCAGACACAAAATAATGAAGACAAAGAGGGTCATTCCGAGTTGATCGCTCGCTAGCTACTTTTTGCAGCCGTGCAAATGCATAGTCGTCGCCCACTGGGGAGTGAATTTTAGCTTTGCAAGTGTGCGAACGCCTGTGCAGCTTAGCACTACTAAAATAGTTTGTGCAGTTTCTGAGTAGGTCTGAACTTACTCAACCGCTGCAATCACTTCAGCCTATCCGGTCCCGGAATTGACGTCAGACACCCGCCCTGCAAACGCTTGGACATGCCTGCATTTTTCCACACACTCCCTGAAAACGGTCAGTTGACACCCATAAACGCCTTCTTCCTGTCAATCTTCTTGTGATCGGCTGTGCGAATGGATTCTTCGTTAAATCCATTGCCCAGCACCGATCCGCTTTGTACCCGTAGGACGCACCTGTGCATTGCGGTGCATACGCATGCGCAGTAGTGACCTGATCACTGTGCTGCAAAAAACGGCAGCGTGCGATCAGATCGAAATGACCCCCAAAAAGATATATCTTGTTAGATAGAAGGAGACTAAGAAGGTAATCAGATGTGCAAAGGCACAAGCTGAGGAGAAAATGGCCCAGCAAAGAGAAGAAAAAAGAAAGACTCTGTGTTGGGGCACGCTTAGAAATTTGAAATAAGTTTATTAAAACTTAACATTTAATTAATAACGAATAAAAGTAATGAGGAGTTTGATACAAAAAAATTGTTCAAGAACACAAAGTAAACATATATATTGACAGAAATCAGGATAAGCCTGATACAAAATTATGGGCACCTGTGGTGAAAAATATACTGAAAAACATAAAAAATTACAAAAAATTAATATTATTAAGGTGCCTGAGTTAATCAAAATTCAAAATTGGAGTAGAGGTAAATGATATGTACATATAATCACCGCAGTGATAATTGTGGGTAAGCACCTAGTCTAAAACCTCATGAGAATAGATGAGAGGCACAAAGGTTCATAATTGAAATGTCAAATGACTGAGGGTAATCACCTGGTAGAGATTCTGTTTGCTAAAAGGCTAGATCCTTATAGATAACAAAGCATTTAAGATAAAAGTATGATTATTAAAGATACAAAAGAGCATTGATAAATAAGCCTAAAGGCAAAGCCAATTGTAGATAAATAGAAGGTTTGCGGGAAAGTTGGATAAGGAATAGGTAAGTTTCAGAAGTTGCTCTAAAGGTGCATACACACGGAGAGATTTTGGCTATGAGAGATTTTGACTAACTTTTCCCTTGAACTGGCAGTAGGAGATTTTGACTAACTTTACCAGAGATTTTGTCTAACTATGCAAGAGATTTTGGCTATGGGAGATTTTGGCTATGGGAGATTTTGACTATCTCATTTAAATAAGGGGATGAGTGTCATATATAGGACGATTTTACAGGGTGGCTGGTAGCTAAAAGTAAAAAAAAAAAAATTTGCGTGGGGTCCCCCCTCCTATGTAAAACCAGCCTCGGGCTCTTTGAGCCAGTCCTGGTTGTTAAAATACAGAGGAAAAAATGAGTAGGGTTCCCCCATATTTAGACAACCAGCACCGGGCTCTGCGTCCGGTCCTGGTTTAAAAAATACGGGGGACAAAAGACATAGGGGTCCCCCGTATTTTCCAAACCAGCACCGGGCTCCACTAGCCAGGGAGATAATGCCACAGCCGGGGGACACTTTTATATTGGTCCCTGCGGCCGTGCCATTACCCCCCCAACTAGTCACCCCTGGCCGGGGTACACTGGAGGAGTGAGGACCCCTTAAATCAAGGAGTCCCCCCCTCCAGCCACCCAAGGGCCAGGGGTGAAGCCCGAGGCTGTCCCCCCCATCCGTGGCCCGGTGGATGGGAGGCTGATAGCCTTTCAATAGTAATATTGTTCTTTACAGGAGGCCTACAGGTCCCAGCAAGCCTGCCCCAGCATGTTGGCACTTGGAGAACCACAAGTGCCAGCATGCCCGGACATAAAGGGCCCGCTGGCACCTGTAGTCCACCTGTAAAGAAAATATAAAAAAAAAAACACAACACATTCTTTTAAAAATCCTTTATTAAACTGGGTCTTCATCTGGGGGCAGCGGCCTTTAAGCTCTTTAGCATGGCCGCCGCCTTCCCAGGGCTTCCGGCGTCTTCACCTGGGGGGGCGCCACCTCCCCAGGGCTTCTGGGGTCTTGCTCCGGCGTCTGCACCTGGTGGGCGGCGGCTGCTAAGCTCTTTTGCATAGCCGCCGCCCATCCAGGACTTCCACGACGTCTTCACCTGGGAGGCGGCGGCCTTTAAGCTCTTTTGCATGGCCGCCGCCTTCCCAGGACTTCCAGCATCTTCACCTGGTGGGCGGCGGCTGCTAAGCTCTTTTGCATAGCCGCCGCCCATCCAGGACTTCCACGGCGTCTTCAGGAGCTCTTCTCCGCTCCTCCTCCGCCGTCGGACTGACAGCCGCTGCCTCGCGCTGACTTATATAAGTCAGCGGGAGGGGGCGGGGCGATGACGCGGCGAGCCGTGATTGGCTCGCGGCGGCCATCTTGAATTTAAAAAATGACGCTGAGGCGCCATTTTTGAAACTGGTACCGCTCCGCTGCCAAACTCTGCAATAGAAAGGTAAATTTCCCCCGCCCGCACCGCTGCCGCAACCCGCCGCCGCCCGCACCGCCGCCGCCCACACGCCACCGCAACCCACCGCCGCCCACACCGCCGCCGCAACCCGCCGTCACAACCCGCCGCCGCCCGCACCACCGCCGCCTGCACATCGCTATCGCTGGGAAAAATCGCTGGCCTCTTAAAGTGTTAGCGATTTTGACTAACTTTTGCAGCGACATAGCCAAAATTGACTTGCCTGCACTGACTATTTTTCCCAGCGATAGCGACCTAGCGGGGACGCGCATCGCTATCGCTGGCTGTGTACACACGGAGCGATCTGCACTAACTTTCTGAGCGATTTTGACTATATAGTCAAAATCGCTCAGTTATATCGCTCCGTGTGTATGCACCTTAACACTTCTGCTGTTTGTGATCAGAGGTCACAATCTTACTGCACCTGATATTCCCAAGAGGTCACCCTACTAGGTACTGATCAGGCTTATCAGCGCTTAGCTTCCAAGGTCGGATGAGATTGGGCGTTGCTGCTGAAATATGGCAGTAATAAACACTAAGATACAAATGAGAGAGTGTAATGAGTAGTGAGCAACAAGGTACTTCTGCTGTCCAGTTTCTAGCGCAGATTCTCTGTTGCTGTGAGCATTGCAGAGAGTGGTCTCGCATCTGGATGAGAGGGTACTAAAAATAGAAGTGAGATATGCTCAGAATAGGGAGGAAACCCTGCCTTCTGCTGTCCACTGTCTTATATAGATATATAGCGGACAGTGGATGAGAGAGGTGGGTTAGGCTTACCTATTGAGAAAAAGGGTGGTGGGAAAATTAGAAGAAGGAGAAGAAATGGTAATGTGGTGAGATCACAAATTAACAAAAAATTAAGTAAATTATGAAATGAAACAATCATGAAATCAACGATTAATTGGAAAAAGGAAAGTAAACACAGGCTGCATGGTAAAGGCTTACCAAAATGGGTATAAGACCCTGTTTATGCAGAAAGGATTCTGCAAAAAAGTATTACATTTAAAAGGAAATACCAGAAAATGGTTTAGAACAATAATTAAGGATCAAAAATAGCAAACATGGAAAAAAACAATATTGATTATATATCAGTATCAGTTAAATAACTGGAGTCCAAATGGGCACATACAATACCAGGGAGTCCCAAAAGTGAACAAGCCACCCTGGTGAAACGGTCCGTCTGTGCTCAGTGATGCTGAACTCTTTCTAGCTCAGATCACTTTTGGGACTCCCTGGTATTGTATGTGCCCATTTGGACTCCAGTTATTTAACTGATACTGATATATAATCAATATTGTTTTTTTCCATGTTTGCTATTTTTGATCCTTAATTATTTAAATGTAATACTTTTTTGCAGAATCCTTTCTGCATAAACAGGGTCTTATACCCATTTTGGTAAGCCTTTACCATGCAGCCTGTGTTTACTTTCCTTTTTCCAATTAATCGTTGATTTCATGATTGTTTTATTTCATAATTTACTTAATTCTTTGTTAATTTGTGATCTCACCACATTACCATTTCTTCTCCTTCTTCTAATTTTCCCACCACCCTTTTTTTCAATAGGTAAGCCTAACCCACCTCTCTCATCCACTGTCCGCTATATATCTATATAAGACAGTGGACAGCAGAAGGCAGGGTTTCCTCCCTATTCTGAGCATATCTCACTTCTATTTTTAGTACCCTCTCATCCAGATGCGAGACCACTCTCTGCAATGCTCACAGCAACAGAGAATCTGCACTAGAAACTGGACAGCAGAAGTACCTTGTTGCTCACTACTCATTACACTCTCTCATTTGTATCTTAGTGTTTATTACTGCCATATTTCAGCAGCAACGCCCAATCTCATCCGACCTTGGAAGCTAAGCGCTGATAAGCCTGATCAGTACCTAGTAGGGTGACCTCTTGGGAATATCAGGTGCAGTAAGATTGTGACCTCTGATCACAAACAGCAGAAGTGTTAGAGCAACTTCTGAAACTTACCTATTCCTTATCCAACTTTCCCGCAAACCTTCTATTTATCTACAATTGGCTTTGCCTTTAGGCTTATTTATCAATGCTCTTTTGTATCTTTAATAATCATACTTTTATCTTAAATGCTTTGTTATCTATAAGGATCTAGCCTTTTAGCAAACAGAATCTCTACCAGGTGATTACCCTCAGTCATTTGACATTTCAATTATGAACCTTTGTGCCTCTCATCTATTCTCATGAGGTTTTAGACTAGGTGCTTACCCACAATTATCACTGCGGTGATTATATGTACATATCATTTACCTCTACTCCAATTTTGAATTTTGATTAACTCAGGCACCTTAATAATATTAATTTTTTGTCATTTTTTATGTTTTTCAGTATATTTTTCACCACAGGTGCCCATAATTTTGTATCAGGCTTATCCTGATTTCTGTCAATATATATGTTTACTTTGTGTTCTTGAACAATTTTTTTGTATCAAACTCCTTATTACTTTTATTCGTTATTAATTAAATGTTAAGTTTTAATAAACTTATTTCAAATTTCTAAGCGTGCCCCAACACAGAGTCTTTCTTTTTTCTTCTCTTTGCTTAACCATTACTGACTCTGGGAGCACCACCAACTCAAATAATTATTTAGATGTCTTCATTAAGAATCTTTAAATTTAAACTTAGTATCGTTGGTCATTCCCTGAACAGTTTTCTACAATCTGTGTATTAATCTATGTTCATCATTACCACATTTTTCCTGTGCGGAACCAAACCAAATTTCTGTTAACCGAGAAAATGGCCCAGTCAGAGGGTAAAAGAGGCAAAACTTTTTGTTAGGTATATAAGTGAAAGGAGAAAAACAAAAAGCGGAATAATAAAACTAAAAACAGAGACTGGGAGTCTTGTTGAGGGAGACAATTTAATAGCAGTTCATCTTTATAATTATTTTTACTCAGTATTCACTACTGAAAGAGAGGGGAAGGGGCCACAGTTAGGTTGCAGGGATAATCAGGAAAATGAAACAAGTACATTTACAGAGGAGAAGGCCCTAATAGAACTCTCAAAGCTGAAAGTGGACAAATCTATGGGGCCAGATGGGATACATCCAAGGATACTAAAAGAACTTAAAGAGGTGTTGGTAGCACCATTGACAGAATTATTCAACCAGTCATTAGCTACAGGAGTAATTCCAGAGGACTGGAAAATAGCGAACGTAGTCCCACTGCACAACAGTGGAAGCAAGGAAGAGGCAAACAACTACAGACCAGTAAGCCTTACATCTGTAGTAGGGAAATTGATGGAAACACTCTTAAAAGAAAGAGTTGTAGATTATCTCAAATCCAGCAATTTACAGGATCCCAAACAGCATAGATTCACTGGGGGTAGATCGTGTCAAACAAATCTGATTGACTTTTTTGACTGTGTGACTAAAGTGATGGATAAAGGTGGAGCCATGGATATAGCTTATCTAGACTTTAGTAAGGCTTTTGACACTGTTCCACATCGCAGACTGCTAAATAAACTTGAAAGCTTGGGATTGGATACTAGGGTTATTGAATGGATAAGATCTTGGTTGCAGGATAGAAAACAAAGAGTTGTGGTAAATGGAGTGCATTCACAGGAGGGAAATGTTACCAGTGGAGTACCCCTGGGATCTGTACTTGGACCAGTGCTTTTTAATATCTTTATTGGTGACATTGCAAATGGCATTAAAGGTAAAGTATGCCTCTTTGCAGATGACACAAAGGTATGCAACAGGGTAGACACACCAAGTGTGGTAAATTCATATGATTGAGGATCTAGGTAGACTAGAGGAATAGTCAAGAGTGTGGCAATTACAGTTTAATGCCAAAAAATGCAAAATCATGCACTTGGGTCTCAAAAATCCAAAGGCTAAATAAAGCATTAATGGCACTATACTGGAAGCTACTGAGGAGGAAAGGGATCTAGGAGTCATTATTTCAGGTGACTTAAAGGCAGGTAAGCAATGTAACAAAGCAATGAGGATGGTTAGTCAGATGCTTGGCTGCATTGGGAGAGGAATCAGCAGCAGAAAGAAAGAAGTAATAATGCCACTGGATGGGTCATTGGTACGGCCTCATCTAGAATACTGTGTTCAATTCTGGAGGACATATCTTCAAAAGGATATTAATACATTAGAAACTGTACAAAGAAGGGCTACTATAATGGTGCATGGCCTACATCACACAACAAACCCAGAAAGACTAAATAATCTCAATATGTATAGTTTGGAGCAGAGAAGGGAAAGGGGGGACATGATAGAAACTTTCAGATATATCAAGGGTTTTAACAAAGTCCAGGAGGGAAACATTCTCCAAATGAAGAGAAGCAATAGGACACGAGGTCATGCACTGAGACTGGAGGGAGGGAGGTTCAGGGGAAATTTGAGGAAAAATTACTTTACAGAAAGGGTAGTGGACAAGTGGAATAGCCTCCCATCAGAGGTGGTAGAGGCTAAGACAGTAGAGCAATTTAAACATGCATGGGATAGACATAAGGATATTCTTACAAAGAAATAAGGAACAAATAAAGTTTGAGATAAAAATACAGTATGGTAAAAAAAAATAAGGCAGACTAGATGGGCCAAGCGGTTCTTATCTGCCATCAAATTCTATGTTTCTATGTTACTGTACCTATTATATGCCATCAGGTCCCTCAACATGCCTCATATATGACATCACACACCTTCACATGCCCCTTTAATGCCATCAGAACTCTCCATATGCCGCTTTTGTGGCATAAAACCCCACAACATGCACCTTATATACCATCAGGCCCCTCTATAAGCCCCTCAAAATTCCCCATCCCCAAATGTACCTATACTACTGGAACCAATGCAGAGTTGACACAGCACACTGTCCTTATTAGAGCAAACTGACTCTGAACTAGGTATGGCCATCGACCATTGATGTTTCCAAATCTTTAATGGTTTATGGCAGATGTTGAATACTTTTGTCATCGATTAGGAGAACATGATAGTTTCCCACCATCGATGGTATATAGCACCACTTGATGGTTCTTTGTTTTTCCCTACAGAGTGCCGGGACATAGAGCATAGCTCCACCCCTGACACCTGCGAAGCCAGGTTGAATACCGGGTCAGGCGCAGTGTGAATGGGTTACAGGGTCGATGCGAACCGGTACCCATTCACAGCATAGAGGTGGCGCGAAGATGAGCTCATCTCCCAGCGCTGCCTCCACCCCCGCTGCCGGCTCCGCCCCCCACTGCTATGGCAACCGACCTGGCATATTGGAAACCTAGCAGTGGCAGCGCAGAGTCTCCAATGCCAGATCCCACCCGGGAAGGACCCGTTTCCAATTCCCGTGTGGGATCCGGCATTGGAGATGTGAAAGGGGTATTAGTTTCATAAAGAGTTTTATTCCACATACATCATTTCCTGCTATTACGGACTACAGTACAAACTTTTGTCCAGTGGACGCTCTAATAAGCGTGCCTAAAGAACACTCAAACCTTCTTCTTCAATTTCCTCTCCAATAAAATAAACACAACAACAAATAGCAAACTACAGAGAGAACACAAATATGTTTCCAATAATTGGATATTAATTTTATAACAGCCTGAGGCTATCCGACACTTTCATGTGATTGGCTGACTAATGTGGGAAGTAAATATTTATACATGGAAGTGTAAACATAAAAAGTCTTACAACATAAACTCAGTGAAAGCATATTACACACACACCGTATATAACCCCTAGGAACGGAATACAAATTAGTCTATACATACAAGGCACAGACAAGCAGTGGCTGCAGTGCCAGAAATAACCAGGCCCAAAAATAACTAATTGTCTCTTGTCATCTGTTTGCGCCCAGTCATCCAAAACTAAGCAGTCCCTAACGCACTCTAATTGCAGTAATTCTTGATGAGATCATTTTTGCATAATGCCGGGGCCCTGGGTAAAATATTCATCATTAAAACAAATGTTTATCCTTCAGAGCATGGGTTCTGATCATTATACATTTTATATAGTAATATTTCTATTTTACTGTAGGAAGAAGCTTATAGTGAGATGCTACAAGGGGTGGTCTTCAGGTTGCCGGCGGCCGGGCTCCCGACGACACGGGGGGGCGGACATAACGGAGCAACCTTGCGGGCTCGCTGCGTTCGCCGCAGGTTCCATTCCCACTCTATGGGTGTCGTGAACACCCACAAGTGGGAATAGTCCTTGTTAATTGGCATTACGGTGGCCAATCCTGGGATTGGGATCGTCAGAATCCTGGGATTTAGGGCCAAAAACGGCCAGGATTCAATCCCGGGATTGGAAGCTCCAATCCCGGGGATTGAGGGATCAGTGTTGAGCGTCCATGGAACACTCAGACGCTGCCCGGCTTCCTCCTTCCGGCTCCCCCGGCACAGCATGAGGTCATGCTGCGCCCTCAGCCGCCACTGGGGAGAGAGTATGTGAAGTTCCCCACCTGCCCACCCGCGGTATACGGTTAGTTATGTGTGCGGGGCGGGCGGGGTGGGGCGAGGGGGCGGCAACATACTTAAAAGCCAATTCCAGGTATCCTGGGAATCCCGGGATTGGCTATTTTTCAATCCCGGGATTGAAAAAATGGCCCGGGATTGGCCTCCTTAGTCGGCATGCCAACTATCGTGATTGTTAGGGGGTGGGTTCCCAGCGTCGGTATTGTGACCGGCTGTCTCTCACACAACTGCATCCCGATGCTACTATATACTGGTTAGGGATGTATCATATGTTAGAGGCAGGTGAAAAAAAATATTATATTACAAAGGTTTTGTCTATAGCCCAGACTGGTTCCCACCCTTCATTTACACCTGCGCAGGATGTACCTAGATGTAAATCATTCCTTATTTTTTTTATTATATAAATAAAATAGCAAGTGCAGTTTGTTCAGAAGGCTACAATAATCAAAGTGGGAAGTTATGAGCTGGAAAATCAGAATTTTCTTTTAATAGTATTTTTTTGGGTTAGTAAAAAAGAGGAATTGATGCAGTGTGTAGCGAAGGGTACTTTAAAATAAAAAATAATTAAAACTTGGGAGAATATAATACTGATGCAGAGTCAGACCTAAGCCCACTTCTGTTGCATAAATTGTGCAAAAACGCTCTGATCTCATTCCTATGCAAATATATGTGATTCTTTCTTGCCCCTACTCCCACTTGGAACTGTAATGGCCAGACAGAGGGGCGTGGTATAGAAAACCTACACAGTAATTAGACAGACAGTAATTAGGTCGACATGCAATAGGTCGACAGGGCCAAAAGGTCGTCAGGAAAAAGATAGGGGTAAGGTCGACATGACAATGTTCGACACAAAAATGGTCAACACACTTTTTCTTGCATGTGGCCTGACCACAAATAGTGTAACATGTAACATGTACCCTCAAACTCGCCACGCTTTGGGCAAGGTTACTATTCCCAATTGTGGTCCATGTGAATGGTAAAGTAAGCAAAAGTTGGAAAACGTGAAATCCCCCCAAAAAACTTGTGTCGACCATTGTCATGTCAGACTTTTGTACTTTTCTACTTTACCCACTATCTACCTTTTACCTGTCGACTTTTTAACTCTGTCAATCTAATGCATGTCGACCATATGGGGATGACCTATTGACTGTCTGCCTAGACACTATCTATAAAGCGGAACCCCAAACAGGGGAGGGAAGGTTCTATCTAACATTAGGCAAGTACAGTAAGGGTCATATTAATGCAACAGATATAGACTGACACAGAGATGTAAATTTACTAAGATGGGAGTTTTATTTAAGATGGGATGTTGCCCTTAGCAACCAATCAGTTTCCAGGTATTATCTTCTAGAAGGTGCTAGATAAATGAGAAGTAGAATCTGATTGGTTGCTATGGGCAACATCCCATCTTAAATAGAACTCCCACCTTAGTAAATTTACCCCAGATACGTAAATATATAATTTGCAGGCTGTTGAAGGTAGATGCTTAGATGGCATTAGCCTGTTACCATCAATGGGACTGATCTGCCGGAGTTCTTATGGGGAGATTCTAATGCGCATTGCGTCTTCTTCGTAAGTATCATTGGGCCTCATTCAGAGTTGTACGCAATGGCGATATTTATGGAGTTACGTGCTCATGCTCTACCTTAGCGATGCCACTCGCAGTGAGGATTTTTTTCAAAGTGATTGACAGGGAACATTGGGGGCAATAACAGGGAGTGACGGCAAAAACCCAGGCGTGTCGCAATCACTTTCAGGGTGTATCTCAACTGCAATCCTGTACGCATGAAACATGGCACCAGCATCTCATTACCAGGTATATACAGGTGGCTACAGCAACAGAATAAGTATCCATCTCTAAATCAGTCCCATTATCAGAAGTGCAGGGGCGCAGGTACAAGGTACCAGGGTCAGCCAAAAAGGCGCTGCCATGGTTCCAAGATGGCATCAAACTGCCACATGGGAACCCAATATGCAACAACGTGCCTTAACTCATTCCCACATGGTGTGGCTACGTCCAGAAGCATAATCACAACTTTGTGGGCCCCATAGCAACATACTGAAGGGCCACCTGTCCCAATGCTTCTGTAGCAGATATTAATGTTATGCCTCAAAGTAGTGGCCTGGTTCATTTTCTGAACCATGGTAATGGCCTAATTTATTTTATGAACCATCGTAGTTCCCTCGTTTGCATGATGTAACGTTGTACGGCTGCCAGTACACATTATGCCACACAGTACCCCTAGATCATATAATGCTATGTTACAATGCCCCAGTTCTTATTATATAACATTATAGCACCCTTCACACTATAAAGAGCGGATCAGACCCCTTATAGTGCCCTCAGTTCTTATTATTCCACCTTACAGTGGCCTCCAGTTCAAATTATGCTACACTGCAGTGCCCCCTTACCATTATAACATCCACTACACACTCCTCTCACTGAAAATGTAATGTCACACAATTCAGGCTGGGCAATGGATTAGGGGTGGTCTTCAGTATGCCGACTGACGGGATCCCGGCGCACAGTATACCGGCGCCGGAATCCCGACAGACGGCATACGACACTTATTCTCCCTCGTGGGGGTCCACGACCCCCCTGGAGGGAGAATAAAATAGCGTGGCGCGTGTAGCGTGCCACCGTGCCCATAGCGTGGCGAGCGCAGCGAGCCCGCAAGGGGCTCATTTGTGCTCGCCACACTGTCGGTAAGACGGCGGTCGGGCTCCCGGCGCCGGTATGCTGGTCGCCGGGAGCCCGACCGCCGGCATACCATACTAAACCCTGGATCAGACCCAATTGCTTAGCAGTAAAATCTAGATAATTGGTATGCAACTTCACAGCCTGGATCCAGGCCCCCTTAATCTTCTTGACCCCTTAAGAATGGCACCCCTTGTACCCCCTATAGTTACACCCATGGCTACGTCCCCTTCATACCCAATATTTCTCATGGTGACCCTGAGCATAATGTTATCATAGTACCATGGTATATTAAAAAAAGATTGTAAATTGCCAGTAAGGGGGATATCCTATTAGTCCCGGTAATTTACCGGTGCTAATTGTCCTGCAGGGGGCTATCTAATTAACCCCGATAAGCCGGCAGGAGACACAGTTTATCTGGGATTTTTTTTTACCTGCCTCAGGCAGGCGAAGCTAAATCCCCGGAAAAAGACCCATTTTCACTGAACCTGTGTGTTTTTCGGGAGAAAGTACATTTTTTTTTACAGGTGATCAATCTGGATAGCCTGTAAAAAAAAACGGTGAAACCAGGAAAAATCGTGAAAAACATGCGTTTTTCACACCCAATGTTTTACCGGGGCTAATAGGATATCCCCCTAAGAGTAAAAGAAAAAAATATGAAATTCCTGTGTCAACAAACCGCGGAGGCATTAATGGGGTCTGCTAGTGTAAGCTCCCAGTCTGCCCAGTGCTTCCTCTTGAAATGATCACAAAGTATTTCATTAAAAGCACGCCTGCCACATTGCATTACTGGGAATAGACGCAGTGAGGCGTGCAGAAGTCCTCACAAGTCATTCAGACCCTTTCAGAACAAATAACATATGAAATGTTAAAATTTAGGAAACCGCTTCAACTGAAGAATAAAAGCTCAGCGTGAGAAATGAAAAAACATCTTTGTCGATGGGCAATTAATCATTTCATAACAGCTATTCTGCCCTGGACGGCCAGTTATACAGCTATTGTTGCCGTAAACCGCAGAACATTTCACCTTTTGTGTGCAGAGCGCTTCCTGAAACCAGCATTTTACCCATGTGGGGTCATGCTGCTCGGCTATGCGGTACCCATTTAACTCTTCACGTGATCCCATCTCATGCCTGCTGTACTGGAATGGTCATATAATGTGTTTTTAGTGGGTGGTGGTGGTGGGGGGCACGGCAAAGTTACTCATTCTCTTTCTGTGTGTGAAGCCAAGCAGGAGTGAGAAGTGAGCAGGGGACTCTTGCAGAGCCATGGAGCAGTGATTAGTAACAGCTGACAGTCGCAGGCCGAGGCGCTTTCTCTTTGGTTACCTCATTGGAATCAGGGAATACAAAGAGGCGACTGTCCCCCGGCCAAGAATTAGAAGTCCAGGAGCACACACACAAATAAAAGAGAAGTACAGATTCCTGTAATGAGATATCACCGGTACCTGAACAATGGCGTCCCCAAATGATACCTTTTTATGTCAAGCTATTCATACTGCATAGGATACTGTCCAGAAGCTTTCCTGGGGCTATGGAAACCATTGGTGAATAGATATATTATATTAGTGTATCCTGTACTTCTTAAATAGGAGGAATGTGAGTGTATCTATCTTTTGTAAGAGGCAGAGCATGGTGGGATAATGGGGACTAGAGCATCATGATATTATTTCTCAAGCCTGATGGTGTAGTAAGCATGCAGTGACATTCAGAGGCAGAACTCTGGGAGGCAACGGAGTCAGCTGCCGCCGGGCTCCTGCTTTGAAGGGGGGCACCTCTCCTCCTGTAACATGTGTTCAGCAACATTAATCAATGAAGTTAAATGACAGCAGCCGGTATCTCTTCCGTAGTCGACTTCCCCACTAGTCACTACACCTTACAAATCGCACCCTCTTTATTATAGATACACTCGAAGCAGACACCTTACTGATGAAGCTATTTGCCCCTATAAAGGAAGCATGAGAATTCTAACTATATGAAGTTTTTTCTCGGACAATTACAAGTAACTTCATACACTGTAGTTAGAATTCTCATACTTCCTATGCATGAGCAGATACAGATGGGTCCACGTTTATCTTGACCTTTAATAAGATTAACTGAGCCAGGGCAGTTGGACTTAATCCCCTGCTGTAATGACTTAATCCCCTGCTGTATTGTTCTCTGTATTGTATTGCAGCTGAGAACAATAGATGAAGGATTTATGCTAATAAGTCATGTTGTGCCTAGGCGCAGAAAACTAGTCAAGATAACCATGGACCCATCTGTATGTCCATCAGTAAGGTGCATGCTTCCAGTGTAAAAGCTTGTGGGTTCTAATCCTGGATATGTCACTTGCAAATTAATTGTCAGAAAAATAATCAGCATTGTGAGTGACTGAGCAGATCTATGTAGTGTGTGGCTGGACCCCTACATAGTTCTGCCTAGTTCCAACAGTTTTGTAGTAGCTTCATATAGTCAGAATCTGCAGGCTTGCTATACAGGAGCAAATATGGGTGTATATATGGGTATGGTTCATCAAATCGACAGTGTCTAGGTCGACAATGTTTAGGTCGACCACTATAGGTCGACAGTCACTAGGTCGACATGGATGGAAGGTCGACAGGGTTTCTAGGTCGACATGTGCTAGGTCGACAGGTCTAAAGGTCGACATGAGGATTTATTTTTTTTTGGTATCGTTTTCTTCGTAGAGTGATCGGGATCCCAAATTAGTGCACCGCGTTCCCTCGCATGGCTCGCTTCGCTCGCCATGCTTCGGCATGGTGCCTTTGCTCCGCTACCGCTTCGCTCGGCGCACTTTACCGTTCCACTCGTAGTCCACGTGGATCGTTAAGTATGAAAAAATTCAAAAAAAGAATTTTTTTTTTAAAAACTCATGTCGACCTTTAGACCTGTCGACCTAGAAACCCTGTCGACCTTCCATCCATGTCGACCTAGTGACTGTCGACCTTTAGTGGTCGACCTAAACATTGTCGACCTAGACACTGTCGATCTTCAGACCGGATCCCGTATATATATATATATATATATATATATATATGGGGCACCAATATTTTTCTTGCCTCCGGGCAACTGGGACAAACTTACGCCACTGGTGACATTTAAATGGCTGTCGGATCAACAAGCACCACAGGACCAGGTGGTGCCAAGCCTAAAACTATAGACAATAGCTGCCCTAATATTCTGTTTCCTTAATATGGCATTAGAAGTCATTGGAGAAGCCACATCTAAAGTCAATCTCTCTCTCTCTGGAAGGTGGTGGGGGTGGTGGGGGAGGGGGGGGCGGGTTATCAAAGTTTGGAGATGAAGTGTGAGAGATAAACTACTAACCAATTAGCTTCTGTCACTTTCATTTTACAGGCTATGAGACCCATTTATCAACGAGTTTTCGGCTGTGTACACACTTGCTGATGTCACATCAGACGTGAAATCGTGCAAGATCCCCCCCCCCACTCCCCGTAAACTATATCGTTCATACACACTGAACGATATCGGTTGTTCTCATCAGTGAGGCACCCACATCCAGGACACAAACAAATGGACAGCGGCGCCGGTACTGTGAAATGACTGGATTGATCCTGATTAAAATATTTATAACATTTCATTCATCAATAAAAAACAGTCTCAAAAAATGAGTTCAACTCATTTATTATATGTCATAATCAATGAATACCATGAATGCTTAAAAGACATTAAAACTTCAAAATGGCTATAAAAATAACCATAAAAATTCAATAGCACCCTCTTTGCTCCTTTGATTGTACTGGTGTTTGTTGGACTAATGGAACCTCTCCAGAATACCATCTATGCTCCATGGACTTTGCTAACAGGTGTCTGAACCCACCCTGGATCCAATAGGAACCATGGCCCTCATTCCGAGTTGTTTGCTCGCTAGCTGCTTTTAGCAGCATTGCACACGCTAGGCCGCCGCCCTCTGGGAGTGTATCTTAGTTTAGCAGAATAGCGAACGAAAGATTAGCAAAACTGCTACTAAATAATTCTTTGCAGTTTCTGAGTAGCTCCAGACCTACTCCCTGATTGCGATCAGCTCAGTCCGTTTAGTTCCTGGTTTGACGTCACAAACACGCCCTGCGTTCGTCCATCCACTCCCCCGTTTCTCCAGACACTCCCGTGTTTTTTCCTGACACGCCTGCGTTTTTTTGCAAACGCCGGGAAAACGTTGAGTTACCACCCAGAAACGCCCCTTTCCTGTCAATCACTCACCGATCAGCAGTGCGATTGAAAAGAATCAATCCTCAGCAAACCTGCTAAGTTTTTAGTTAAATAACTAAGCGCATGCGCCCTGCGTGCCTTGCGCATGCGCAGTTTGCAACAAATCGCAGCATAGCAAAAATCGGCAACGAGCTAACAACTCGGAATGACACCCCCATATTGCCACATGCAGCAAGAGTGAGATCATCGACATCACCCGTACTAAATGAGGATATAAGATTCCAAGCAAGGATTCGATTCAATGGAAGCCCTTCCACCTCTAACGCATGGTGATTGGTAACTATACCATTACTGCTGAACTGTGCTGTGTCTTTATTAAACAGAGACTTTTGGACCCACTAGGGGTAATTTATTGGAACAGACGCCATTAGTCCAACAAACACCAGTACAATCAAAGGAGCAAAGAGGGTGCTATTGAATTTTTATGGTTATTTTTATAGCCATTTTGAAGTTTTAATGTCTTTTAAGCATTCATGGTATTCATTGATTATGACATACAATGAATGAGTTGAACTCATTTTTTTAGACTGTTTTGTATTGATGAATTAAATGTTATAAATATTTTAATCAGGATCAATCCAGTCATTTCACAGTACCGGCGCCGCTATCCATTTGTTTGTGTTTAGTTTACCTCAGGAGTGACTTACCTGTTTATTTAGTGGCTGCTTAGTGCAACAACCACATATCAAGCGCCTGTTCCACCTTGGTAAAAGGTTTCTTTTGCACCCACATCCAGGAGCATGCTGTCTTGTACAATATCTTTAGATTTCAAGTTGAAAACTAAAGATATTGCACATCGTTAATGACCCTCGGGGGCGCGCATCGTTAGAAATATACTGAATACACACTGGACGATGTGAACCATATATCGGGTGCATATCGCCAAGTGTGTACCCAACCTTAGCTATTTAAACCTTATATTGTGTATGATAAATGATGCCCCAGCCAATCAGCGCCTAACTGACATTTTTCAAACATGACAGTTGGGAGCTGTTTGGCTGGAGCATCATTAATCATATGCAATGCGTTTTAAATAGCTAAAACTCATTGATAAATGGGATCCTATGTTCCCCTATGTTTGAAAAAAAAAAAAAAAAAATACAGTTAGTAGCCGTTTGTTTGGTCTCTCTAGTAGCAAACAGAGGATTTCTAGAGGGGGCGTTCCAAATGCAATCCACAATCTCCCACTCTATGGAACATGACATGCAGTATTAATATTTAACATTATAGATGGTCTATAGTATAGGCTGTATCAAATATATTTAAATAATATAAATAAGATACGTGGTCAGGAAAAGTTAAACATACTATAATAAATAAAAACACAAACATAATAGAACCAGTACTGCACTTTCTGAGCACACATTCTCCCACCTCATGGTTAGACTTCTGTCTCTTCTTCCTGGTAGCTACTCCCTGGTCCAGTGCACTGATTGAGGACTCAGAACCACACACACAGCAAACTTGGTAGAAGAAGCTGCTACCACTGGACATGTGCAGCAGCTCTGCTCTGTCCCTTAAACTGCATGTTTTGGCAGCAGCTCTAGTAATCATATTATATAGCATTGCTATTGTTGTAATAATTGCCAAGAGGAGGGGTTCCAGGCAACCGGAAACCCTCCCTGAGTTTGCCTATGCTCTCCCTCCAAGCTCTGATAAATTTCCCCCTGGCGGAGATATAATAAACCTTCTGAAGTGTGGAGAAGTTGCCATAGTAACCAACCAATCAGCTTCAACCTATCATTTTATAGAATATTCTTGATAAATTCTTGCTATAAGGTGATTGGTTTCTATGGGAAACTTTTCCACTCTTTACAAGTGTGTTGCATGTCCCCAAAGATGTACAGCAAATGGGCATACTAAGGTCAGCAACAGCTGTATGTTGGAGGTGGTTGGTTAGTTTATTTTTACATGCATATGTTGAGAGATCACTAACATGGTACATACACAAATCCTTAAATGCAATACCTGCATAATTGGAGAGAGTCTGGAAAATTGTTCTGCAGGGTCTGTAGCTTTGTAGAAAAGAAAGTGTTGCCCATATGAACTAACCAAATTGTGTCCTTTTTTTTGTACAGTTTAGAAGATGAAAACAACCATTTGTACAATTCCCATTTGCAGTTCTTATTTACAGGGCTGGGTTTGTATAACTTGTAGGCAACAGGTGGACCTATGGCCTCACTGGCCCACTAGCCCTTCACATTTTACCCCCAGATCTTAGTCTTTCCTTTTTGCCCATCTGAGATTAACCTGATGCTACAATTTGTATTCTCTTATTCTGAGATTAAGGCTAATATGTGGCCAGGGCCGTAACTAGCGCTGTGCCAGTGGTGACACGCATATGCACTATGGGCGCAGGACCACCCGCAAAACCCGCTCAGCTGCGCTTATACTGCCACCCCACTGTGGGGTCCATCCGACCACTGTTTAGCTCAGTTGCATTGCCCTGCAACCTCACATAGGTAGCCGGGAAGCACCGCAGCTCATCTTCATGCTTCAGCTCCTCCTTCATCCCCCCGCCATCTTCTGGGAGAGATAACGTCTTTCACAGCCAACCTTCAGCCCACCCACAGTGCCCTGTGCCGGGAGAGCTGCAGCGTTAAGACGGGAAGGAGGACAGAGACAGCCGGATGCTAGAAGGTGCCAAATGTACTGTAAGTATAACACACACACTCACACTCTCTACCTATCTCTCTCTCTGACATTGTAAAAGGGGCTCTGTTGTAATGTGTAAAAGGGAGTTCTACCTGGCATAATGTGTAAAAGGGGTTCTGCCTGGTGTAATGTGTAAAAGGGGATCTTTCTGGTGTAACGTGTAAAAGGGGCTCTACCTGGTGTAATGTGTTAAAAGGGGATCTTCCTGGCGTAATATGTAAAAACGTCTCTGCCTGGAGTAATGTGTAAAAGGGGGCTCTGCCTGGAGTAATGTGTAAAAGGGGACTCTACATGGAATAATGTGTAAAATGGGGCACAGCCTAGCGCAATGTGTAAAAGGGGCTCTACCTGGTGTAATGTGTAAAAGGGGCTCTACCTGGTGTAATGTGTAAAAGGGGATCTTCCTGGCATAATGTGTAAAAGGGGGGGGGGCTCTATCTGGCGTAATGTATAATAGGGGCTCTAACTGGCGTAATGTGTAAAAGGGGCTCTGCCTGGCATAATGTGTGAAAGGGAACTCTACCTGGAGTAATGTGTAAAAGGGACTCTACATGGAGTAATGTGTAAAATGGGGTCTGCCTGGCATAATGTGTAAAAGGGGATCTACATAGCTATAATGTGTAAAAGAGGCTCTACCTGGCATAATGTGTAAAAGGAGCCCTACCTGGCGTAATGTGTAAAAGGCGGCTCTGGAGTAATGTGTAAAAAGATGGCTCTATCTGGCGTAATGTGTAAAAGGGGGCTCTGTCTGGCGTAATGTGTAAAAGGGGGCCCTGTCTGGTGTAACGTGTAAAAGGGGGCTCTGTCTAGCGTAATGTGTAAAAGGGGGCTCTGTCTGGTGTAATATGCAAAAGGGGACTGTGTCTTGCATAATGTGTAAAAGGGGGCTCTGTCTGGTCTGGCATAATGTGTAAAAGGGCATAAGGAGCTCTACCTGATGTAATGTGCATAAGTGGCACTGCTGTGTGGCGTAATTGTAATAATGGAGACTACTGTGCAGCGTAGTACAAATTAGTTTTGTTATGTGACCGCGCCCCTTCCCCATTAAGGCATGCCCCTATATTTTTTGCCACACGCTGTGCTTTTTTTTTTTAAATATGGGGGGGGGGGGGGGGGAGACCAATTCTCTTTCTGGCACAAGGCACCAAAATGTCTAGTGTCATCTCTATATGTGGCCGTTGAAGGGTACTAGGCTATATAGAACATTCTGTAGCTCTTTCCTCTTCTGCAAAACTTTATTCTGCTCCTCTAAACATTTTCCTACCTCAGTTAATTCTGTTTTGTTTTCTCTGTTCATTTTTCTGTAATAAAAATTAAAAATATTGATGCATGTACTGAGTAGGGAACAAATGGCACCTCTTAGCTTTTGCCACTCTTAGGCATCACACAATTGATTATAAAGCAAAGTCCAACTCTGCCTTTTTTTTGCATTTTGCATTTTTGCAACCACAGTAACTTGGCACACGATGCAGAGAGCTATGTGATACCCCCTTTGAAGTCAGTCTACTCTGTGTACTTTAATTACTCAAGTCTTTTAGGGGCTTTTATGCCGTGTCTGCGAGTAGGTGCGACTATATGCTGCACTTATGGTAGCTCCGGACTTGCAAAATTTTGTTTCCAATCCTACAGGGCGGTGTACAAAAATCAGTTAGTCCAGGGCAAGATCGGGCAGTGAAGGGGGACGAGTCCTGCTGCCTTTTCCAGCGTTTCTACACTGTTGCAACAATTCGCCCCTCTCACAGCTAACTGAATGAAGCCAAATGCCAGCTGAGAGGTTGTGCCTACATACAGTAACTGACAGCCCAGGGGCGTTTCTAGAGAGGAGGGGACCCGTGTGCAGTCTCCGTGTGTGGGCCCCTCCTCTCCTGTAGCCGTCACCACCGCTGTTAGCGCTCTCAGCACTGAGACTCTGGCACAGTGCCAGAGTCTATAGCGCATGTGCAAGACTCCGAAAAAATGGCCGTCGCACCATTTTTTCGGAGTCCTGCATATGCGCTGTAGACCCTGGCACTGTGCCAGAGTCTCTAGTGCTCAGCAGCGGCGGTGACGGCTACGGGAGAGGAGGAGGCCCACACACAGTCATCGATGGACGCCGGAAAGGTGAGCATAGAAGAAATGGGTGCAGTGTGTGCGGTGTGGGCCCCCTCTGGACTCAGGGGCCTGTGTGCACCGCACACACCTCACCCATTATAGATACGCCACTGTGGCAGCCATGTTTTTCAACCTCCATAGCGATTTGTAGTAGGATAGCTAAGAAAAATTATGCATCCTTAAAATGTTTCCTTGGTCTACGTCAGGGCAATTATGAAGCATATTATTTATTGAGGAAATTACTATGTAATTTCCTGAAATAGATTATTTACTATTACTTTTCCTTCCCCGACTTATAGTATCATCTACTTTATACCCCTACAACGGCACCTATCCCCCGGTTTCTGCCGCCCTGCTGCTTACTTGAGTGTTATAACCGTTTATGTTTATAAACCTTGTCCATATCCTGCAATGCCTTGTACTGCAAGTCCCTGTTTTCTTGTTGTGCTAATTTGTTTATATACTTTTTTAGGAGCTGCAGAACCATTGTGGCGCCATATAGATAAAGGATAATTATTATACCTACTGTAGTGAATCTCTTTTGGTTGGGTCAGCATAAGTTTTTTACCCCAAAATAATGTTATTTTCATTGAACTGATTCGCTAATCTTCCAGTAGTAATTCAGAGAGCTGTTTTAGAAATACTTTTAATAATATAAATGCAATTAACAATATAACATTGCTAAATTTGTGGTTATTTTTTACTTTAGGTTTTCTAAAACTATTTTTATTGTTTAAAAAAAACAAAAAAAAAATAGCATTTTAAAGACCGTTTTGTGGTAACCCAAAAAATGTAGGGCGGTATCCTATTAGCCGCCGCTAATTACCTCACCCAGGGCTATCCCATTAGCAGGGCCGGTTCTAGACCTTGTGGCGCCCAGGGCGAAAGTTTCCTGTGACGCCCCTTCCCCCCAGGTAAAACAGAGTTGGTGCACGCCGAAGGTGCGCGCCCAAAAATAGGGGCGTGGCTTCTCCATGGGGAAGGGGCATGGCCACAGTTATCCCCCTGTACTTGTGCCCACTGTAGATGTGCCCCCAGTAGCTGTACCCCCAGCAGCTATGCCCCCTGTAGCTGTGCCCCCAGCAGCTGTGCCCCCTGTAGCTTTGCCCCCAGTAGATTTGCCCCCAGTAGCTGTGCCCCCTGTAACAGTGCCCCATAGCTGTGCCCCCAATAGATTTGCCTCCAGTAGCTGCGCCCCCAGCAGCTGTGCACCCTGTAGCTGTGCCCCCAGTAGCTGTGCCCCCAGTAGCAGTACCCCCAGTAGCAGTACCCCCTGTAGCAGTGCCCCCTAGCTGTGCTCCCAGTAGATTTGCCCCCAGTAGCATTGCCACCTTTAGCAGTGCCCCCAGTAGTTGTGACCCCTGTAGTTGTGACCCAGTAGCTGTGCCCCTTGTAGCTGTGCCCCCAGTTGATTTGCCCCCAGTAGCTGTGCCCCCTGTAGCAGTGCCTCCAGTAGTTGTGACCCCTATAGTAGCGCCGCTTGCAAATACCCAAAAAAAACAACCCCAAAACCCCCCAATTCTTACCAGCCCCGCTCCTGCTTCTGGACCGCTGCTGCGCTGCCCTCCATCTCCGGCCGCCGGCTCCTCTCTATGGGAGAGACATCATGACGTCTCTCCCATAGCAGCGCTGCACAAACACTAGAGGTCAATTATGACCTCTAGTGTCTGTCACTGGAGCCGGCTGCAGCGGGTGTCCACACAGCCCACGGCGCCTGCTGCAGCCGGGGAGAGCGGGGATCAGGAGTAGCAGCTATTACAACGGCGGCAGCAGTGCCCTTGTGGCAGCAGCGTCCCGGGCAAAAAGCCTGCTTGCCCGTGGCAAGAGCTGCTACTGCCCATTAGCTCCGATGCTGGCACTTATCGGAGGTTTAGTTTTACCTACCTGAGGCGGGCAAAACCAAATCCGCAATTAGAAGCCCTTCTTTCCCCGATTACAGCCGCAAAAAATACATAGGTCCGCGACTTTTCATTGTAACTAAAACATGGAATGGATGGAAAAAAACAGGGTTTCATTGGATTCCCAGAGAAAGAAAAAAATGGAAAAAGATTGTGAAATCTCCCGTTTTTACTTCCAAAAACTTTTCACTGCTAAGGATATCCCCCTTAAAGGTATCATTTTTTCAAATACAAGCTTCACACCTAATTCACTGCCCACTGTACACTAAAATGTTTGTGTAATTTAACTATTTGGCTAACTTCTGTAATAAACATTTATTTTTTTTAAATGACAACTATTTTGCTGGGATGTTATTTACAGGAATGAATAGTATGTAATTTACATATACACTAACCAACACAAATGTAAAGGCCTGCAATCTACAGCAATGTAATGACATACCTGCAATCTACAGCAATGTAACGACATACCTGCAATCTACAGCAATGTAACGACATACCTGCAATCTACAGCAATGTAATGACATACAGCAGGAGGAGTTTGGTACAGAAAAGTTGTGACAACACTTCTCTCCTCCACTCATTTTCGCTAAACACCATTGATGACAAAAGAGATTTAAAATTTTGGGGGTGATTCAGAGCTGACCGTAGATGTTAGGAAGGCCAATCCCGGGCCATTTTTTCAATCCCGGGTATCAGGATTGAAAAATGGTCAATCCCGGGATCCTTGGGATTGGCGTTTCTCTGTGTGGCCGCCCGCCCCGCACAAAACACTCACCATGCACCAGGGCGAGCCGGTGGGACACATCTTCTCCTCTCTCCCAGCAGCGTATGACGGCGCAGCGTGACCTCTCGCTGCACGTCATGCTGCGCTGGGGAGCCGCTAGGAGGAAGCCGGGCAGCATCTGAGCGTCCTGAGGACGCTCAACGCTGATCCCTCAATCTCCGGGATTGGAGCTTCCAAACCCGGGTTTGAATCTCGCCCATTTTTGGGCTGAAATCTGGGATTGGCCTCCCTAATAGATGTGCTAAAAATAGCACATCTACGATCACAATCTCTGACATGCGGGGGGATGCCCAACACAGGGCTAGTCCACCCCCCATGTCAAGCCCTACCTCCTCCCCCACCTCCCCCCCGCAGTTGTGCGAAAGCATCAGACGGCGGTAATGCTTTCGCACCTGGCAAGTAGCTGCCTGCCTACACAGCCTAGCTGCAGAGGCAGGCAGCTACCCGCCATGTTTTGGGTCGCAGTGGCTGCGTGTGATGTCATACAGCCGCCGCGACCTGCCCCAGCAACAATCTGGACACGACTGCGTTGTCCAGACCACGACCCCCCAACGCCGTTCGAACGCTGCCGGCACACCCTCTCCCGCCTCGCGATCGCCTCTGCCTGTCAAACAGGCAGAGGCGATCATACCAGTAAGATGCTTTCGCATCTCATTGTGTGCGCATGCACAGTACGGGCGCTGTGCGTGCGCACAAGACAATGGGCTTCAGGCTGCGATCGTGCCGTTGCAGCGATCAGCTCTGAATTAGGCCCTTTGTACAGATATTTCATGAAGATTTTCCTCAATGTTTTCCTGATTTCGATGAATATTTATAAATGTTTCACACAGAACCAACAAACACACCTGATCTAATGGTGACTTACAGCGTGAATTTCCCATGTGCTCTGACAGCTGTGATGAATGGGGCTTCTGGTGTTAGCAGTGTAAAGTGTGAAAGATATGGAAAAAACCTAATTAGACGTTGCTCTATCTTTACCTGCCTTCCTGACTGATATACAGTATGTGCACATTAATGCTATTAATGGGAGCAAGGGTGTAGCTACCATAGGTGCAGTGCAGCTGCTATGGGGCCCAGAGCTGAGAGGGGCCACCTCCCCTGTCACAGTTACATGTGTTATATACAGGGTGTAGCTACCATAGGTGCAGGGAGTGCAGCTGCTATGGGGCCCAGAGCTGAGAGGGGTCACCTTCCCTGTCACAGTTATATGTGTTATATACAGGGTGTAGCTACCATAGGTGCAGGGAGTGCAGCTGCTATGGGGCCCAGAGCTGAGAGGGCCCACCTTCCCTGACACAGTTACATGTGTTATATACAGGGCATAGCTGCCATAGGTGCAGGGAGTGCAGTTGCTATGGGGCCCAGAGCTGAGAGGGGCCACCTTCCCTGTCACAGTTACATGTGTTATATACAGGGTGTAGCTACCATAGGTACAGGGAGTGCAGCTGCTATGGGGCCCAGAGCTGAGAGGGGTCACCTTCCCTGTCACGGTTACATGTGTTATATACATTTTTGGCCATCGGGTGGTACATAGGGACACTTACAAACTTTTGCCTTTCGTACAACAATATATCTACAGTAGTTACACCCCTGGACCTGCTAATTCTACTGTGGTATAACATGAACTGGAGGGCATTATAATAGTAATATGAACTGGGGCACTGTAATGTGGCACAATATGAAGTGGAGGCACCATAGGGTGGCATAATATGAATTGTGGACACTGTATATAGTAATATGAGCTAGGGGTACTGTATTGCATAGTGTGTACTGGCAGCCTTACAATGTGACATACTATGGTCTATAAACTAAACAAGGGCAGTTCTATGGGGGATAATATTATCTAAGGTACCATAGGCGTGCGCACGGGGGGTGCCTGGTGCGCACAGGCACCCCCTAATGGCCGGCACCCCCCGCACGTCTCGCGCCTGTGATCCGTTGTGCTGCTGATGTGAAGCCGCCAGCGGTTCTGCAGTCGCTCATCTGAGCAGAGCCGCCTGCGGTAGCGCCGGAGCGGGTGCACTGCGGGCTGCGGCGCGGGCACTGTAGTCAGCGTATGTATGATAGCCCCTAAGAAATATGGCGACCGCTCCAGGAGGAGGGCTGCTGCGCTTGCCCGGCTGCAGCAGCTCCTCCTCCCATGGTCCTTTGCGGAGTCAGTGAGACTCCAGGCACTGCGCCACCACTGAGCCCGGACCCTGCTACCCTCCACCACAAAATGCAGGGGCGGACCAGCGCATGATGACGGCTATTTTTGATAAAAGTAAGGCAGCTTACATGTATTCAAAAGTGTCTGTGTGTGTGTGTATATTATATATATACATATACACACTCAGTGTGTGTGTGTGTATATATATATATATATATATATATATATATTTATATTTATGTATAGATGCTAAGTGGATGGTGGCACTTACAGGACTTTAAAGCATGCTGTGTTCCTCTGCTGAGTTGTCAACATTTCAATTTATTCAATACATTTTCGTCAGGACAATAATTTTCATTATGAATAAATTGAAACGTTGACAACTCATACTTTAAAGTCCTGCAAGTGCCGCCATCCACTTAGCATCTATTGTTTCTACCAGAGGGCAGCAAGGCCAGTTGTGAATAGGGAGGCCAATCCCGAGATTGGGAGTGGGATCTGCGGGATCCCGGCCCAAAAACACCAGGGTTTGAATCCTGGGATTAGCGCTTCCAATCACGGGATTATACTGCGTATGCGCAGTTCCCTGCTCCACTTCCCCCAGCAGCTTCTTTTCCGAGTGTGTGTAACCCTTTTTTTTTAATATATATATGTGTATACTAGCCCATTAGGCGGTGCTAGACACGCCCAGTAGGTGGTGCTAGGCACACCCAGTAGGCGGTGCTAGGCACGCCACTCCAGTCGTGCACCCCCTAATAAAATGTGCTGCGCACGCCTATGTAAGGCACTACTATAGTTCAGTAAGTAAACTAGGGCACTATTATAGGGGGTTCACTACGGCTGGCCGGCGGTCGGGCTCCCGGCGACCAGCATCCCGGCGCCGGGAGCCCGACCGCCGGCTTACCGACAGCGTGGCGAGCGCAAATGAGCCCCTTGCGGGCTCGCCACAATACGGGTACGGTGGCGCGCTACGCGCGCCACACTATTTTATTCTCCCTCTATGGGGGTCGTGGACCCCCACGAGGGAAAATAAGTGTCGGTATGCGGGCTGTCGGGCTCCCGGTGCCGGTATACTGAGCGCCGGGAGCCCGACCGCCGGCATACAGAAGACCACCCATTATAGGACATACAATGAACAACTGCTGCAGATAGGTGTCTCTCTAGAAGCGTTAGGACAGGGGCCCCTTCAAAATGTTGCTATGGGGCCCACAAACTTCTCCCTGAATGGGAGTCATTTAACTGATTAGTTCACTAGGCACTCTCAATGCTCTTTGAGTCCTACTGGGAGAAAATTGTTATATGAAAATAACATTATTATTATTATTGTTATTATTATCATCATACATAACAAGCAGAGAACATTAGCTGGCTGCACTGGACTGCGTAATGATGTCTGGGTGTGGTATGAAAAGTCAGAATGTCAACAAGGTCCACATAAAAAATGTCAACATTCGTAAATGTTGACATGATCATAACGTTGACATTTAAACTGTTGATACCAAAATGTCAACATAAACCTACCATATTTTGTATATTTTAGCCTAAACCCTAAAATCTACTGTCAACACTTGGGTGTCGGCATGTTAAATGCCGACATTGTGAAAATGTGACATAATGTCCATGTCAACGTTCTGACAGTTGATGTTCAAAACATGCCAACATTCTGGTATACGCATCTTGAATGTCCACATCCTGATCAGATACTCGGTGTCTACAGAAAACAGATTTTCTAGTCTGGCTCCCTATCACTCGCTGCTCTGCTCAGTTCAGAGCAAAGCAGCGGTGAATAGACGCTGTGCGCATGCGCACAGCGTCTATTCCAGTGAGGCAGAGGGACTGGGGGCATAGCCAGCAGCTCACAGAGCGCTGGCCATGCCCCACTGTGACGAAATTTGGAGGCGTGGCCCGCGATAGCGGCATCCCCACAAGACCACGCCCCTTCACGATAGGCCACACCCCTTTTCGGCGCCGACGCGACTACGCCGCGCGAGGAGTCCCTCTTAGAGCGATCCGAAAGTTGGGAGGTATGTATGAAATATATGAATTAATTACCATTGGGTGTGGCCACGCTCCAGAAGGGGTGTGGCCACGTTCCAGAAGGGGTGTGGCCACTGAAAATGGCCCACAGTGCCAGTTACATTGCCCCACAGTGCCAGATACAATGCCCCACAGTGCCGGATACATGCCCCACAGTGCCAGTTACATTGCCCCACAGTGCCGGATACATGCCCCACAGTGCCGGATACATGCCCCACAGTGCCGGATACATTGCCCCACAGTGCCGGATACATTGCCCCACAGTGCCGGATACATTGCCCCACAGTGCCAGATACATGCCACACAGTGCCAGTTACATTGCCCCACAGTGCCAGACACATGCTCCACAGTGCCAGTTACATTGCCCCACAGTGCCAGTTACATGCGTCACAGTGCAAGATACATGGCCCACAGTGCCAGTTACATGCCCCACAGTGCCAGGCCCCACTCAGTGCCAGTTACATGCCCCATTTGGAGGCAGTTACATGCCCCACAGTGCCAGGCCCCACTCAGTGCCAGTTACATGCCCCATTTGGTGCCAGATACATGCCCCACTGTGCCGCCGCCACCCCCCCCCCCGGTCACTCACCGGCCGCTTGTTGTTATGTGAGGGGTGGAGAGCGCAGCGCAGCGCCTCTCCTTCCCCTCACCGCTCCAGGTCTCCGGCGGCTGTCTGGCGCCGGTTCGCTAGCCAATCAGAGCTCGCGGACCGGCAGCCAATCAGGAGCTGCGCTCTCCTCCCCTCACATTTCGGGTTGACGGGGGCGAGTGGGGCATGATGCCCTGGCCGCCGGCGGCGCCCCCCTCTCCTGGGCCTGCCAAGGTGCCTAGGGCACGTGCCCCACTCACCCTACCCTAGATACGCCTCTGGTCATGTGATACAATGTTTGTACAAGTTGTAAAAGTGCAGGACTTTCCTGAAGACTCATGTAAGCATACATCCTGTTTAAAATCAATAATCCTTAGTTGGACATCAGCTGACTCCATGGTAGCATCAGCTACTTCTATAACGTAGGGGTTTATAAAAAAAGAATAAAAAAAAAAAAGAAAGAAAACTTCCATTTTTTAAAAATGTATTTACTGATTGTAAACGTTGCAAAACAGCTGCCTGAAAATAACTATTATAATACGGTGTACACGGGGCATGTCCACATTCTGCTCATGTGTCACATATGCAAAGTTGTGCAGGGCTGCGGGGAGCAGGCATACCTCCCAACATATGGTAGATGCTAGAATCAGGTGGCCTAAACGACCTATGATGCCAGGAAGAGGAGCCACATCACCAGGGGGAGGAGCTAGGCCAGCGGGATAGTTCTTCTACTATATACGCCACCAACTATTACCTTTAGTAACCCGGTGGCGAGCAAAGCGAGCCCGCAAGGATACATTTCGTGAGCCCTGTTCGGCCATGGCTCCGTCCCCTGGTGACATGGCTTCTCCCCTCGTGACATCAGAGGTCCCTTACCCAACTTGGATTTAGAACTAACCCCCAACATATGGGCAGTTGGCACAATAGTCCTTATGTCTTCTGCTCGATATCTGATTTCTACAACTTGCTTTTAATGCTCCTTGACCACAACTTCCTTTCCTTCAGCCTCGCCTTACCTCATGTACCCAGGTTCCCATGCACACTGTGACACCTAAATACTGTTGACCTGACTAACTTCACTAATTACTTTCTTCCATGACAACCCTATCCTGCCCTGCCTCTGTCTACAACTAAACATTCATTTCAGCCCTAAACAATGTGTGATACCCCGGTGGCTTGTGGGGTGCAATGAGTACAGATTGGAGTTATCTTAATGCATGGTCCAATTCCGAAAATATTTTACAATGCCTTGGAAGAGAGATAAAGTACCAGCCTACCAGCTCCTAACTGCCATGTTATAGGCTGTGTTTGAATAAAAAAAAAAGTAAATTACAAGCTGATTGGTTGGAACTTTATCTCTCTCCACTTTATAACTCTTCAATGCTAAGTACATCTGCCCTAGGGACAGGAATATGATGCAAAAGAATAACACGGGTTATACCGCAATCTGGTATAAGGCCTAATGTAGTCACAATATAAATAATCACAGTTATATTTTACACTTATAAATTAAATTACAATGAAATCCTACACAAAATAGTAAATTAAGCAATTATGCATGAAATAGTCGCTAAAATATAAAGCGTATTTTGTGCAGAGAGATTTAGATTTGGATGGGTTATATTGTTTCTGTGACGGGTAAACAATGGCTGCTTTATTTTTGCACTGCAATTTAGATTTCAGTTTGAACATTACCCACCAGTGGCAGCTGCAGCGTGGTCCAAAATTTAAATAGGGGAGCCACACCAACTGCCACCAACTGTCATTCCAAACTGCCTCACTGGCAGTTAGTGTGGCTCCCCTATTTGAATTCTGGACTGAGCTGCAGCCCCACCTCTGTGGCTGCCACTGCACCGCACCCAAATCTAAATCTCTCTGCACATCTTACGTCTGCCTCACCTGCAGAGCAACATGGTTCTGCCCATTAGTGTGCTTTTTTGGTTTGCTACCAACTCTGAATAACCCCCAAGTCCTGTATAGTAACAGGCACAGTTACAGCTCTCTCTGAAATAAAGTGTGAGGTGGATTCAGTATTAGCTCCCCTTTGATATAGGGTTCTCACAATATGGCTGCAGTCACAGGTATCAACGTAATACAAGTAATATGTCTCAGCCTGAAATCATGTCTATTCTTTGCTGCTGTTCTCAAGATGTCACCCCTTTCTCTGGAGCTGCTTTTCCATCCACCTCAGCTTTAAACAAGATGGTACCGTCCCTCTTAGCCATCCTCAAGCTCCTCTGGTTTCTAACTGCCGCTCCAGGCACCTGCCACCCCGGAATCAGGGAGCTTCTCTACAGCAGTCACTGCTACTCATCAAACCTCTCTCCAGCTGTCACTTTATTGCACTGCATAGGATTGTGGGGGCTGTAGTCTACTGTAGCAGTGCAGCTCCCAGACAAAGGAATTCCCTTGTGTCTGTGGGGTAGCACAAATGCAGCTCCAGTCGCCACAAATAGGGGGAGATATATCAAACCATCTAAAGAGAACAAGTAGAGAAGTAGCCTATTACAACTAATTAGCTTTTAGCTACACTTTATCTAGTACATTCTAAAAAAATCATAGGAAGAATCTGATTGGTCGCTTTTGGCAACTTCTACACTTGTCCTCTTTAGAAGGTCTGAAACATCTCCCCCTGTTGGTGACGATCCAAACCTCAACCACACACAAAACAGACCCACTGTGTACTCCTGAGCCCCACTGGAAGAAGATTGGTCTTCTGCCGCCTTTCTCCACTATAAATTCATGATTTAGTTTTGCAGAATTCCCTTTTCAATGGCTTAAGTAAACATACTTCACTGCTCTATTATCCCCCGACTCTTTTACCCTAGTAACGCATTGCTACCTTCAGTGCTCTTCTCTAACCGCCAGCACCTTCTATTTCTTCCTCCCATGATCTAGCTACCTACTTCTAAGACAAAACGTACACTATACAACAAGGTTTTTCCTCATACCAAACCATGTACACTGCATCTCACCCTACAACCTACCCCCTACATCCTATTCCCTCCCAACTTTATTGCCCTCGTTCTCTCAGTATATTCCCAGCTCTAGCTCACCTGTCACACTTGTCTCCCTCCACAGGCATATTTCCTCCATTAATCATAGGTTCATCTCACAATTCTAAAGAAACCATCTGTTAACCTAGTTTAGCTGCTCCTTCAACCTACCGCCTTGTTTCTCTCCTTCCCTTTTCTGAGTGACTTGTGTACAGCTGCCTATCTCACATTCTCTGCTCCCACTTCATTCTACACTCTTCATCATTGGGTTCAATCTTCCACATTCCACTGATGTTCCCCTATCAAATAAACTATAAGTGGCCTATTTACAGCAAAGTCTAAGGGGCAGATTTACTAAAGCTTCTAAAACAGACATTTGGTGGTCTTGCCCATAGCAACCAATCAGATTCTGTCTATCATATTCTAGAATGCAATAGAGAAATGATAGCTAAAATATGATTGGTTGCTATGGGCTACACCACCAATTGTCTGTTTTAGATGCTTTAATAAATCTACCACTAAATGTCAGCTCTCCATACTCATCGTCCTGTATCACTTTCTTCTCCTGCACACTCTTTACTCCATTGGCCTTTGTGACTCTCCTGGTTCATTTCCTTCCTATCAAACGGTTTCTTTTGCGTCTCTACCCCTGGCACATTGGCCCTCATTCCGAGCTGATCGCTAGCTGCTGTTGTTCGTTGCGTAGCAATCATTTTAAAAAACTGCAAAATCTACGCATGCGTATGGGCCGCAATGCGCACGCGCGGCATACAGGCACAAAGAGCATCAGTGTTTTGCACTGCTTCTAGCGACGATTCCATTCGCACAGCCGAACGCAAGGAGATTGACAGGACGAGGGCGTTTATGGGTGTCAACTGACCGTTTACTGGGAGTGTTTGGAAAAACGCAGGCGTGGCCAGACGTTTGCACGGCGGGTATCTGACGTCAATTCCGGGACCTTCGTCGCTGCAATCATCGCACAGAATAAGTAACTACAGGGCTGGTCTTGTTTTGCACAAAATGTTTTTGTACCGCTCAGCTGCACAGGCGTTCACACTTTTGCAAAGCGAAAATACACTCCCTCGTGTGCGGCCACTATGCGTTTGCACGGCTGCTAAAAGTAGCTAGCGAGCGATCAACGCGGAATGAGGGCCAATGTCCTCTCCATTCCCACTATATGCATACGTCCTACAAGGCTCTGTTCTTGGCCCTCTGTTTTTCTCACTCCTTTTTCCTTTGAGAACTAGGGGCCCATTTATCAACAAGTTTTAGCTATTTAAAACTTGTTGCATATGATAAATGGTGCTTCAGCCAATCAGCTCCCAACTGTCATGTATTTTTTTTGTGTGGGGGGGGGGGGACAGTTGTTAGCTGATTGGCTGGAGCACCATTGATCATATGCAATGAGTCCCAATCAATGACCCAATACAGAGCTTATGTCCGCCCTCCTCCCAGTCACCACCTCAGACTCATAGCTCTCTCACGCCACCAATAACAGCACAATTTCCGCAGTTTCCAAAGCCCAGTGCCTTGTGGACTCTACTCTTTGCTTGATTCTCCCAGTCTTGCCGACTTACCCAAGATGCTACCAAACCTCTAACTATTACATCATCATCTTCTACCTTGAGTACAGCTACATCCCACTAGCTATCATTCCACTCACAAAGCAGGATATAGTCAAGTTACTAGTTATTTGCTAGTGAAACCATTGTAAGACATATTGAGGCCTATTTAGCTATTTAAAACTCGTTGCATATCATAAATGTTGCTCCAGCCAATCAGCTCCCAACTGTCATTTTTTAAGCACATAACAGTTGGAAGCTGATTGGCTTGGACACCATTTATCATAAGCAATGTGTTTAAATAGCTATAACTCGTTGATAAATGGGCCCCATGCAGGCTTGGACTGGCCCACAGGGGTACAGGGGAAACCTCCGGTGGGTCCCACTGTCCGGGGGCCCACCACCTGCTCTAAGGATCAGGTTCCAGTCTGTGCACTTGAATTATACATTATACACGTTACCTTATACTGGACTATGGTGTATTTTATACAGTGCATTGCTGTTATTAATCTGGTACATTATCATGCATGCAGCAGCTGAATTTACTGTATATATTTATGAAGGGGCCCAGACGTTGCGCTCTCTAATGGTTAGTCAAACCAATGAGGTGGCAGGCCACACCCCCTCTGCAGACTTGCCACACCCCTAACATGGGTCCCTACCACTGCATTCCCCCGGTGGGCCCTACATGCCCCAGTCAGACACTGGCCCGTGTTGTGCATGTAAAGGGCTGCATCTCGTCCCCTGGTATTACTGCATAGGGATGATCTTATCGCAACAGAAAGTAATAAATAATCGGTGTTGGGAGATTATAACTCACTGAAGCAAAACACAATGCACTACTGTATGGGAGAGATTTGAGCTCACCTAAACAAAAGGTATTTCACCATTGTACAGGAGAGATGTAATACCCGGGGACCACAAAAGGCATTGACAGGGTTTGCTGTAACGCAGGTAATTGTATGGGACAATGGACTGCTCTCCAGGAATCTAAAGAAAAGGGTCACGTTCTGTTCCTGGGATTTGTGTGCCTGTGTGATGAAGAAAATGCACAGACAGTATCATTGTGGTCTGTATGTTGTTAGTCTATGTTAGGGCAATATAAGGGGTCTATTTATTAGAGCTAAAGCCATGAGGAAACTTTCCTGCCCATCTAACAAACGTCTAACACTGGAGATACCAGAGATCTAGGGCTGGATGTAATGACGTGTGAGATGGTCGGAGGTGCGGGTTGCTTTTATAAAGCGTCAATCATTTACAAGGCATGGTTTTTCCCTTAGCCTTCGTATGACAAACTAACGCTGCAGACGCAGGACTCATTTATTTTATTTATTTATTACCAGTTATTTATATAGCGCACACATATTCCGCAGCGCTTTACAGAGAAAATTTGCCCATTCACATCAGTCCCTGCCCCAGTGGAGCTTACAATCTATATTCCCTATCATATGTACACACAGACACATTCACGCTAGGGTTATTTTTTGTTGGAAGCCAATTAACCTACCAGTATATTTTGGATTGTGGGAGGAAACCGGAGTACCCGGAGGAAACGCACGCAAGTATGGGGAGAATATATAAACTCCACACAGTTAGGGACATGGTAGGAATGGAACCCATGACCTAGTGCTGTGAGGCAGTAATGCTAACCATTACACCATTCGGGGTGGTCTTCAGTATGCCGAATGTCGGGATCCTGGCGCACAGTATACCAGCGCCGGAATCCCGACACCCGGCATACCGACAGCTATTCTCCCTCGTGGGGGTCCACGACCCCCCTGGAGGGAGAATAAAATAGTGTGGTGCACGTAGTACGCCACCGTGCCCGCAGCGTGGCGAGCGCAGCGAGCCCACAAGGGGCTCCTTTGCGCTCGCCACGTTGTCGGTATGCCGGCGGTCGCGCTCCCGGCGCCGGTATGCTGGTCGCCGGGAGCCCGGCCGCCGGCATACCATACTACACCCCACCATTCGTACTGCCTCAATGTCTTCGCTAGTGACCTGGCCAATTTTCCAAGGACCAAAACGCTTATCTGTTGTAAATAGAGCCCTAAGGGGCAGATTGATCAACACATTTTTTACTAAAATTGTGAAATGTGTCTTCGCACCCTTTTCATATGATTTTAGTTTCACTTAAATGTATTAAATGTAAATAAATGTATTAAAGGCCTGTTGGAGCAGTTTTCATGATTCATCGCGCCCTACGGGCGCTCTTCACACCGTCGCAAGGGGTTATGCCCCCTTAACCCTTGCACGCCCTTGAGGCGTGCAATATTTTTATTATATGAAGTGTTACCCCCAATCACAATTTTCTGAGTGGTTAAATATTGCATGGACAAAGGATGTGCGATGGTTAAGGGGCCGTAGCCCTTTGCGACGTCATGAACAGTGCACGCAGAGCGGGTGGGGTGGTGTAACGCATGTGGAAGGGGTGGGTGTGCCGCGGATGGGGGAGGGGCGTGTGCGGGGTGAAGCAGGTGGGGGAGGGGCGGTTGCGGGGGTGCTGCGGTGAGGGAGGGGCGGGTGCTAGGGGGACCATGGGTTGTGGAGGGGGTCCGCAGCCACCGCGGGTGGGGGAGGGACGGTTGCGGGGGTGCCGCTGGTGAGGGAGGGGGTCTAGAGCCACCACCGGTGAGGGAGGGACGGTTGCAGTGGTGCAGCGAGTGTGGGAGGGGCGGGTGCGGGGGTGCTGTGGATGGGGGAGGGGCGGGTGCGGGGGTGCCACGGATGGGGGAGAGGCGGGTGTGGGGGTGCAGCCGGTAGGGGAGGGGTGGGTAATGCACACCCACCCAGGCTCAGATGAGAGATGTTCCCTGCACGGTTTCTGTCAGTGTCATCTCCCTATTCTGTGTCTCACACAGCAGCCGTGCCGCCGCGTACCTGACACATCTCCCCCTCCCTCCCCGCTAGTGTCTGCTGCCTGGCCGCCCCCTCCCTACTCCTTCTCTAGGCATTGTGAGCAGCAGCAGCACCGGTGGCGGCTGCTCGGGCTCGCTGTGCTGCGGTGTTTCCCCGCTGTCGGATACCCGGGAGCCGCGCTGCAGCTGCCCCCGATCGCTGGCCGCATGCTGCGCCTGTGCATTGTCCTGCAAACAGGCAAACCGCGCGGCGCCGGGGGGGAAGGGGATGTCTGGTAATCCGGGGCTCCCCTTCCTCCAGCCAGGCAGTGTGTCTTCTGTTACTGCTGCAGTTACCTCCTAGGTGATAGGGGAGAAGGGGCAGGCTGCTATCTGCTGCCACTGATAGGAAAGGCCAGGCTATTGTAGGTCTGTGCGGGACACGTAGCGACAGAGCCTCTCCTGCCATTATGTGCAGGTTATCCCGGGGATCCTCTCCCGGGCTCTGTGCTGGGAATGTGCTCTGCTTCCACCCGACTGTAATGCGCTCACATTTGAATATTGATGTGCGGTGTTCTTATCTCCTATATAATAGGCCAGATCTGTCACTCTTGGCCAATCAGCTGTGGGCTGGATGTGATAGACCTGACGCTAACCCAATCAGAACTCCTAGCCACGCCCAGTGTTATCCACACAGTCACTCTGGGCTACTATATAGGAGATGACTCACACTTCAAAATGCCAACACCTCACATACCTGTCACACATGCCACAAAACAGCACAGCCACAGCCTACAGAGAGAGGAGAGGGGCTCATATCTGTACAATCCACTGCGCTGCCTCCTACTTCTCCGCCTGTGATTGGCTGTACTGTGATCACATGACACACAAGCCAGACCATTCACAGGTGTCTACTTTGTAAAACAGAGAATTAGGCAGGGTACATCATGTTAGACAGACATAAGAGTGTCTAACATGTGGGGGGGACGCCCAGCACAGGGCTAATCCACCCCGCATGTCTAGCCCTCCCCCTCCCCCCGCACCGGTATAAAAGAATCGTACGGCGGCGATGCTTTTGTACGTGGCGAGTAGCTCCCAACCTGCGCAGCTCCTGCGCTCTGGCAGGGAACTACCCACCGCATACCGGGTTGCAGCAGCTGCATGTGACAGCCCCCCCAACAGTCCAGACATGCCTCCGTTGTCTGGACCGCTCCCCGCCAATGGCGTTCTAACGCCGTTGGCATGACCCCCTCCCGCCCCGCGACCGCCTCTGACTGTCAATCAGGCAGAGGCAATCGCAGCCCAGAGATGCTGATAGCATCTCACTGGACTCCCGGGGTGCGGACGCGCAGTGCGGCCGCTGCGCGTGCGCACTCCACATAGTAATCCTGACTGTCTGAATTACCCCCTATGTACTAAGTCTTAGAAAGAGATAAAGTGGATGGTTGCCAGCCCACATAAAGTATCTTTATGATGTGCTTACAGGAACAACTTAGCACTTTTGATATTCATACCCTCCAACATGACCCATTCCATTAGGGACAAAGGAGCAGATGGAGATGGCATAAGGAAGTGATAAACCAGTGATAAATGCAAGGTGATGCACGCACCAGCCAATCAGCTCCTAACTGTTAATTTACATATTGGAGCTGATTGGCTGGTGCGTGCATCACCTTGCACTTATCACTGGTTTATCACTTCCTTATGCCTTATCCAGGTTAATACATCTGCCCCAAAATGCTCTGTTTCTAGATTTCCTTGCCAGTGGCAGTTGCAGAGCTGGGGCTGCACCACAGTCCAAAATTCAACTAGGGGAGCCACACCTACTGTCACCCCAAACACATCAAAACATCACTGGCCAGGACTCAATAGCGGTTGGTGTGGCTTCCCTATTTGAATTTTGGACTGTGGTGCAGCCCCGCCTCTGTAACTGCCACTGGCAAATAAGTCCAGGAACAGAGTATTTTGTACCTAATGGAACGGGTCATGCTGGAGAGTATGTAACTACAGGGGGCTCATGTAGAAGTGGGTGCTCGACCTCTGGAACAAAATGCTACATTTTGAGTATGACAATTATTAGTATTGATTTGCGTATAAGTATTGATTTGTGTGTATATTATGAGTATTGATTGAACCCAATATTTCCATTTTGTGTCTTGCTTTTAATTTTTACTTATATGGGAAATGAACGTTTATTAGTTATTAATAACACTGTCCAGCCATGTACTATATTGTGTATGAGCTGTGTACAATAATTTTAGCATTTATTATTACCACTGTGAAGCCGCATCTTCTGGCGTAAACCAGGCGCAGTCATATGCTAGCTATCCTTACTAAGGGGTCTATTTACTAAGCCTTGGATGGAGATAAAGTGGATGGAGATAAAGTACCAGCCAATCCGCTCCTGTCATTTTTCAAAACCAGTCTGTGACATGTCAGGAGCGGATTGGCTGGTACTTTATCTCCGTTAACTTTATCTCCATCTAAGGCTTAATAAATAGACCACAAAGAACACAGGGGATGAGACCAACCCCCGTGAAAAAATAGTGCGCTGTCTGCGCCAATCAAAGAGACAGATATTAATCACTATTAAATTATTCTCAAAATAACATTATTTATTTGTTAAAATAATTCCTTGGATAGCTATCACATGTATATACTTCATCAATACATATTAGATGTAGCAATTTGCATAACACATAATAACGAACAAAATCTAAAAAGGACTAATAAAAATACAATCAGTACTGAGAATTAGCGAGGCTAATACTTGCATCCAATGAAAAACAGCTGTTTAATTAAAATGTCCACTGGGCTATAATCGCCAGTAATTTATAGTGTCCTCTGGACTAGTTTAAACCAGACTGGTCAATCTTCAAACTCCATACGTATTCATGAGTCTCAACTTTATGTGATGGTTTAGATAATGTGTGCACACACTGATATATTGAAATAGGTGATTACCATATGGATTTAATCCGTTGCGTCACCTCCACCTCAGAGTAAATTCCACTGATCCCTTAGATTGCCTCCCTCTGCTGGTGCTTATCCATTAATGCAGATTCTCTGGAGATGGATCATAACACTGGGGACTCCTGCAGCATTCAGACACACTCTGATGATTTTTGAGTGGTCTTGTCGGCCCCGGTGATGACTCTGTGACAGATGTAACTAGCGTACCGTCACTGGTTGGAGGTGATCGTTCCCTGGCTCAGTCACAGCGAAAATGCGTTTCTCCGCCTAAAACAACACCTCGGCGGCTTCCTCAGTTCTGCATTAATGGATAAGCACCAGCAGAGGGAGGCAATCTAAGGGATCAGTGGAATTTACTCTGAGGTGGAGGTGACGCAACGGATTAAATCCATATGGTAATCACCTATTTCAATATATCAGTGTGTGCACATATTATCTAAACCATCACATAAAGTTGAGACTCATGAATACGTATGGAGTTTGAAGATTGACCAGTCTGGTTTAAACTAGTCCAGAGGACACTATAAATTACTGGCGATTATAGCCCAGTGGACATTTTAATTAAACAGCTGTTTTTCATTGGATGCAAGTATTAGCCTCGCTAATTCTCAGTACTGATTGTATTTTTATTAGTCCTTTTTAGCTTTTTTTCATTATTATGTGTTATGCAAATTGCTACATCTAATATGTATTGATGAAGTATATACATGTGATAGCTATCCAAGGAATTATTTGAACAAATAAATAATGTTATTTTGAGAATAATTTAATAGTGATTAATATCTGTCTCTTTGATTGGTGCAGACAGCGCACTATTTTTTTCACGGGGGTTGGTCTCATCCCCTGTGTTCTTTGTGGTTTGTTTTTTTGTAAGGGGTACAATTACCCTTATAAATAGGGGCAGCAGCCTGCACCATCATTTAATCTCCTTCTCCTGTTGGTCACTGGCGCCTGGAAGTGTGTATATTTCTCCCTACACAATTAGTGTGGGGATAATTGTGCACACATACGTAGGTATTATTTAGTAAATAGACCCCTAAGCTGGACACAACTTGCCCATACCTCCAGCTGTGACAGCTAATCAAAAACATTTTTTAGATAAAATTATCTATGAGATTTTGATGCAAATTCCACCAAATCAGCACAAGGCCCAAAATATACAATCCTGACATTTTTCATTTGGAATTAGTAGCAGCCTGACGTACCATCTCCCCCTTAAATCTTTTTAAAATAATCCTTTGCAGTGCAGCAATGATGTTTTTTGTATTTGAGTATTTGCACTTATAACGAATTCGGCCAGACCGTCCATCTTGAATCAATGCGCTTCTCAGTTCATGCAGTAATAAGTTACATGTCATGTCATGATTTTATACAATTTAATACATTTTACTATTCATCAAGTTATTTTAAGGACTTCCCCTTGATAGCTATTTGATACAGCACATTTCGCAAATGTCTTGAGTGGCTTTACAATTGCAACATACTATACATCATATATGTTTTTGCATACTTGGCAAAGTGACTGAGGTGTAAAATGACAAACAGCTGAGGCTGAATCTGATCCAGGGTTCCCAGCTTATACTACAGAGGAATAGATAGCCTGGACGCAGTGACCCTAAGGAGCAGCTGCTGAAATGATTTAGAATGTCTGTATGTGTTTTTAGCATTATAGAAACTCCTAGGTAAATGAGATCAGTTATAAATATGTATTAATGCTGATATTCTAAAGATAAGTGGTCAGGAAAAGGTTAAACTTTCCAGTATAAACAGAACCAGCAGGAGACAGAACTGCACTTTCTAAGCACACATTCTCCCACCTCATGGTGAGGCACCTGTCTCTTCTTCTTGGCTGCTACTCTCTGGTCCAGTGCGCTGATTGAAGGAGCTATTCAGAGGTGGCACAGACATGTGAAAATCTCAAACAGGTGATTTTCGGACCTCTGCACGCGAGCTACAGTATCATAATGTGATCGCATCCCGGAAGGATACTATTGCATCATGATTGATAGGCTTCAGACGTCTGGGGGCAGCGACGTGGCATTGGGAGGAGTGGACTAGGAAATGCAGGTGTGTAATGTCCATTTTTGGGGCCGGACGATGATGTAGTCTGCGTTTCCTGCAATCAGAAACATGGCAGCAGTGCGCCTGCCTACGCAGCCAAGCTGCGTGGACAAGTGACTGTCAAACTCTGTTTGAGCTTTTTGCAATGAGATTGCAATTGAATTGCCATCGCATCGCCCTGTGCTGGGCAGCCCCCAGCGTGTGGTTTTAGGGGTCGCAATTTTTGCTACTTTAGCAAAAACTACGAATAACTCCATGAGCACTCAGATCTCCATACACTGCTACACAGCAAACTTGGTAGAAGAAGCTGCTATACTGGGCATGTGCAGCAATTACGCTATGGCCCTTAAACTGTATGTTGTGGCAGCAGCTCTAGTAATCGTATTATGGGGGTCATTCCGATCACTCGCTGCAGTTTGTCGCAGCGATCGGGTCGGAACTGCGCATGCTCTGTCGTTGCCTAGCGATCGCCTCTGAGGCAGAGGTGGTCGCTGGGTGGGAGGGGGCTGGACGGCGGCATTCAGCCACCGTTTAGGAGGAGCGATCCGGTCAACGCAGGCCAGGCCGGACCGTTGGGGGGACGGGCCGTGGCGGCTGCGTAACGTCACGAGTAGCTCCTGGCCAGCACGCTAAAGCTGTGCTGGTCGGGAGCTACTCTTGAAGTGCAAAGGCATCCCCGCTGTGCGATGCCTTTGCACTTCTGCGGGGGGGGGGGGGGGGGGGGGCGGCACTGACATGCGGAGCGGACTAGTCCTGTGCTGGGCGTCCCTCCGCATGTCAGTGTGGATGATCGTAGCTGTGCTAAATTTAGCACAGCTACGAGCAACTCGGAGTGACCACCTATATACTACTGCTGTCATGGTCATAATTTTGGCCACTTGCTAAGTTCGAGTGGGGCTTCTGGGCAACTGGAACCCCCCCCTCCTGCATTTGCCTATGCAGAAGGGGCAGCCAGAATGTCAGCAAGTATGCTCCACATCAACCTCTAAGTATTTAAATACCCAGAAAGAACACTGGTACTGTCCATCGTGTTTTTCATATACACTGGCAGAAGATGTTTTTGCACTATTAACCACATTGCTGCAGAAATACACCGGGAATACACTGTAACATACAATCTAATATTCGGCTGTTCAGTCATTTCATCAAGCCGTCCTTGGTAAGCTAGTCCCCTCCGCAGCCATTATAAATTCCAATATAACATGTTCTTTCTCTACATCATTTCTGATAGCATCTATGTATGCAGGATACCAGCATTTGTGGGCGGCTGCTTCCATTCCCACTATTGTTGGCCTAGTATGTGTTCAACAATAATGCAACACTATTGTACTGAATACAAATGTCACAACGCCAGCCTAAACATTAGTGAATTAGGGCCTAATTGAGACCTGATCGTAGCAGCAAATTTGTTAGCAGTTGGGCAAAACCAGGGGTGTCATTCCGAGTTGATCGCTAACTGCCGATGTTCGCTGCGTAGCGATAATTTTAAAAAACAGACAAACTGCACATGCTTATGGGCCGCAATGCGCATGCGCGGCGTACGGGTACAAAGAGCATCGTTGTTTTGCACTGCTTATAGCGACAATTCCATTCGCACAGCCGATCGCAAGGAGATTGACAGGAAGTGGGAGTTTATGGGTGTCAACTGACCGTTTTCTGGAAGTGTTTGGAAAAACGCAGGCGTGTCCAGGCGTTTGCAGGGCGGGTATCTGACGTCAATTCCGGGACCTTCATCGCTGCAATCATCGCACAGAATAAGTAACTACAGGGCTGGTCTTGTTTTGCACAAAATGTGTATGTACCTGCTCAGCTGCACAGGCGTTCGCACACTTGCAAAGCGAAAATACACTCCCCCGTGGGTGGTGACTATGCGTTTGCACAGCTACTAAAAGTAGCTAGCGAGTGATCAACTCGGAATGAGGGCCCATGTACACTGCAGGGGGGGCAGATATAACGTGCAGAGAGAGTTAGATTTGGGTAGGGTGTGTTCAAACTGAAATCTAAATTGCAGTGTAAAAATAAAGCAGGCAGTATTTACCCTGCACAGAAACAAAATAACCCACCCAAATCTAACTCTTTCTGCAAATGTTATATCTGCCCCCCCCCCCCCCCCCCCCCCTGCAGTGCACATGGTTTTGCCCAAATGTTAACAAATTTGCTGCTACAATCAGGTCTGAATTACCCCCTTAATTATAATATATTTAAATTAAACTTGTTAACTATAGTTTGCTCAAAAGCTGCATTTTTCTAATTTTGTAATATAGAATCTGCTGTCCTGACAATGAAGTCAGATGCAAGCTGCATTGTTGGTCTCACAATGGGGAAATGTATCAAGTAGTGGAAAGAGTGGAAAAATGGCAAATGTAGATGTTTCCAATAGCTACCAATAAGCTTCTACCTATCATTTTATGGAATGTGCTTGATGAATGGTAGAGATAATCTGGCTGTTATGGGCTTCCTATCCACTCTTTGGAAAGCTTGATACATTTCCTCCACAATTAAGAATAGTGGTGGTTATTCCGAGTTGTTCGCTCGTTGCCGATTTTCGCTATGCTGCGATTTGTTGCTAAATGCGCATGTGCATGGTACGCAGAGCGCATGCGCTTAGTTATTTAACTAAAAACTTAGCAGTTTTGCTGTTGTTCGTGCGGCGCTTTTCAGTCGCACTGTTGATCGGTGAGTGATTGACAGGAAAGGGGCGTTTCTGGGTGGTAACTGAGCGTTTTCTGGATTTTTTTGTCTCTTATTATTATTGTCTTAGGCAGCACCCCCATCCTGTAGATCCTATTACAGATGACATGAAGAATTGGGGAATTTTTGAATAAATAAAACTTGTGCAGAAAACTTTCCCATTCCCTTTTCCTTTTGTATATAAACAGCTCTGTATCTTGCCTTGCACTGGCTAGCGGGTCCTCTGTGGTGCCATCTTCCCAGTGATTTTTGGGAAGATGGCACATACGTACAAGTGGGTAAAGGCTCTGGTACAGAGTAGCTGCATTCATTGTATTATTATTAATAGTTTCTAATACAGCGCCGCAAATTCCATTGCGCTTTACAGCTTGGATAGCCATATTCCCAAAGAGATCACTTGGAAGATGGTGCCATGGAGTAGAAGGAAGCCACTTGCCAGCACAAGGTAAGTAAACTCTAGATGCAGGGCCGGTTTTGCGCATATGCTGGGAACGCAGCTGAGTAGGGTGCAGCATAGAGAAGGGTGCTCTGGCTCAGCTGCGTACCCAGCAACATGTGTAAAATGTCCCTACCTGATATGCCCCTGTGATCTTGTTTGTGACCAGTTTAATGCTGGGGATGCTCCGCCCGCTGCTGCCGCGGTCACACCTCCTATAGCTGCACCCCCAGACATGCCTTCTACGGGGGAAGAGCCGCCTCATTGACTGCCTCATTGAAAGGAAGGTCCGCCTGCTGTAATTTCCGGGGAGCTCACCGCCGCCGTCCATCACTTTTCTGCTTTGTCCTCGCCAGGGTCTACCAGGAGCGCACACTGCCCTTCTCAATGTGTCAGAATGCAGCTCCCCCTCAGTCTCACAGTCACTTCAGCGCTACTATCGTTTCAGGTCCCCCTTTATAACCTGTCATCTGGGTTCCCAGATGTCTTCTGCCAGCAGCTCATGCAGGACCTGTCCAGCCTAGCTGTGCCACTCTGGGTCCTAGTGGCCCCTCCGTTTAGCTGTCACCATTGAGGAGAGTAATAGGGGCAAGTGACCCCTGTCGTTATTCCTCTATAAACATACTGATTCCCCCAGCCCATATGTCCATATCAACCCCCCCCCCCCCCACACACACACACAAGGAGAGGTGTTGGCGCTTCCACACTATGTCCATCAGTGAACCCCACTACAGTACTGTGAATGTAAAATAAACTACCACTCCCAGAAGACAGGACAGCAAGGGCTGCTGGGAGCGGTAGTTTATTCTGAAATTTTTCACAGTACTGTAGTGCCAGGCACGGCAGGCACCAACATCACTGCCTGTTTGGCGAGTCTCTGGGCAGGTGCTGCAAGGGGGGCATATCGGGTAATAAATGGACATAAATGAATGTGTAAGGGGCAACTACAACAATGGTCTATATGTGTATGGGACTCTACTATGATGGGCATAAATTGTATGGGACTCTACTATGATGGGCATAAATTGTATGGGACTCTACTATGGTGGGCATAATGTGTATGGGGCACTACTATGGTGGGCATTATGTGATAGGGACACTACTACAGTAGGCACAATGTGTAAAGGGCACTACAACTGGGCTTTTCCCATGAGGCCATGCCCCCTTAACTTCGGTACGCACAATAGTACTTAGGAGGGCGCTGCGGTATATCTTCACTTACCAAACAATTTGGACTCCGGCCGGCCCTGTCTAGATGCAGGGTGTGCAGGGCGGGGACCCCCTGGAACCACACCTGCACCCATTACAAATACCCCTATGGCAGCGAGCAAGGTGTGATTTATAACTTTAGTCCATGTACAAAGCTAAATAATTGCAGGACTGAAGTAGTGTTAAAACTGTAATAAATGTAGAATTAATTTCCAATTTATTTTCTATTTACAGTTTTTCTCTAAGGACGTACAAGCTGCATTTTAGCAGACGCAATTACTGCACCCAAGTCTATGCCACGTTCAGGGCCGTTTAAACTAAAGAAGTATTTTCCTTGGGTTCACCGAAACAGGGGGCGCCCCGATAGACTTCCTAGCAGTGAGAAAAGGAGAGAAGAGGTCCTAAAAACTTTTCTCAAGTCACCGTTGTTCTTATAAAGACTAATTAACCAATTTCAGAGAAGGTAGAGTGCTCTTTCAAGAGAATTGGACCAAATCTTCTTTACCAATAAACATTCAAAATACAAAAGAAAACAATGTCAGCGCTACCCTGATGACAGCAAACCTAGCTCAAACTTATTCTGACCTATAATTTCTCCTACTAATGTCTGAAAATGCAAATAAAAAGAAATGAATCAAAGAAAACATAACACTTCTTCAGGCTTGTGCTGCTCTCCAGAGAAAACTTGACTCGCTCTACTGTAATTATACAGATGTAAATGTCCCGTCCGTTACTTCAGAGGTGTAGATGGACCATCACTGAGATTTTTGAACTAATGTTTTAAAAACACCTTAGCTACATTATTATTAACCGTTACTTATATAACACCATCATATTCCATTGTGCTTTACAACTGAAACAAGAACAGTAATAAAACAAGCCCAAAAGGTGAGTCAAATTAGGAAACCTGTGGGGGATGTTAACTATGTAATCAATTATTTCTGGTTTGTCCAGTGATGGAATAGTGGGAAAAAGACGAAAATATTGAACTTTTTTTCCAATTATGGCCCTCATTCCGAGTTGTTCGCTCGGTAATTTTCTTCGCATCGCAGCGATTTTCCGCTAATTGCGCATGCGCAATGTTCGCACTGCGACTGCGCCAAGTAAATTTGCTATGCAGTTAGGTATTTTACTCACGGCATTACGAGGTTTTTTCTTCGTTCTGGTGATCGTAATGTGATTGACAGGAAGTGGGTGTTTCTGGGCAGAAACTGGCCGTTTTATGGGTGTGTGTGAAAAAACGCAGCCGTTTCTGGGAAAAACGCGGGAGTGGCTGGAGAAACGGGGGAGTGTCTGGGTGAACGCTGGGTGTTTGTGATGTCAAACCAGGAACGAAACTGACTGAACTGATTGCAGATGCCGAGTAAGTCTGGAGCTACTCAGAAACTGCTAAGAAGTGTCTATTCGCAATTCTGCTAATCTTTCGTTCGCAATTTTACTATGCTAAGATTCACTCCCAGTAGGCGGCGGCTTAGCGTGTGCAAAGCTGCTAATAGCAGCTTGCGAGCGAACAACTCGGAATGACCACCTATGTAAGGTCAGTTCAGGTCAACTTTTCACCTTTAAGGACCATGAATTACTGTACAATCAATAGATGTTTCTATGGCTGGGCAGAGAGGGAGGGAGGTTATGTCCACCCTTTGCTTTTGGGAATGTATCAAGTAATTCACACGGTCTAAATCACTCTGGTTCCAGCACATTTTGAGAAAAAAAAAAGAAAGAAAGAAAAAAGGACAATGAGCATTCCTGAATGAGTCAGTGCCAAAAATGGTTCATCCATTGAGGGCGTTTCCGCTGCACTGCTTCCATCCATGGTTGATGCGTGGCCCTGAATGTTGAGGACATGACATTGCAGATGCTCAAGCTCTTATGTAAGATTTAGGGTTTTCGCCACTTCAGCTCCAGAAAATGTGACAAGAGTTTATTCTGCTCAGGATAGCAAGGGATGGATTGTATTTTTTCACAAATCCTATTTAACAGCTCCGTTTTCATTAAATGCAAGCACGTTATTATTTTGTATTTCTTGCCATTAATTTAACTTTGACAGACAAGGTTGGAGAATCCTGCTTACTGGAGCTTAGAATAGAAAGGAAATGCGGGGGAATGAAACTCAAGGTGCAAACAAAGGTTTTGACTCCTGGACTGAATAATCATCGGTCACCCCCATTTATTCCAAATCCAACCCAAAAAGCAGATAATCTTAACAGCATTGCAGGCCCGGGGAAAAGTAATGCACTAGGACCCCAACACATCCATTCACAGGCGCATTTTTCCACATGCTTCCATAGAGTGAAAGATAGTCAGCACTCTGATTGGTGGATAGCTCTCTCCATCCACCAATCAGAGTACTGACAGCCATTCACTGTCTGGCTGCAGTCTGGGAGTCAGGTAGTGAATGTTGCCTTGCTGCTCTGATTGTGTGACCACCACCTACCACTGCTCCGAGGCCCCTATAAGTGAAGGGACCTGGGCAGCTGCCCAGTGTGCCTGTACATTCAGATGGCCCTGCCGAATAGTTCCCTCCATGACCATATATAGCAAAATTCCTTTATGACAGTTGACTCCTACGTTTACTCCTCACTCCTACTTCATTCATGTCATAAGAGACTGTATGTCCTTATTCAGCTCTAAATAATTTTTTTGCACATGGACATGTACATCATATCTGCTCTATTACTTATTACATTTTTAACAATATACAGAATTATTTAAAAAAAAAAACAGTTTTCCAATTATCAAAACCAAGACAAAAAATATCCCAAAAATGTTGATCACTGTCCACCATTCTGGCATAAAAATAAAGTAAAACAGAAAACAACCAGTTCCCTCCTGTCTCTCTCCATTGAGTAAATGATAAGACGTGAGCTTTACTGAAGGGGTGTGGTATGGAAGGTCGACAGTAACTAGGTCGACAATGTCTAGGTCGACCACTATTGGTCGACAGTAACTAGGTCGACAGGGTGTCTAGGTCAACAGGGTCTTTAGGTCGACATGTTCTAGGTTGACAGGTCAAAAGGTCGACATGAGTTTTTTATGTTTTTTTGGTGTCGTTTTCTTCGTAGAGTGACCGGGAACCCCAATTAGTGCACCGCGTCCTCTCGCATGGCTCGCTTCACTCGCCATGCTTCGGGCAAGGTGCCTTCGCTCCGCTACCGCTTCGCTTGGCACAGATTACCGTTCCAAGCGTAGTCCACGTGGTTCGTTAAGTATGAAAAGGTTCAAAAGAAGAAAAAAATTGGGAAAAACTTTTGACCTGTCGACCTAGAACATGTCGACCTAAAGACCCTGTCGACCTAGGCACCCTGTCAACCTAGTTACTGTCGACCAATAGTGGTCGACCTAGACATTGTCGACCTAGTTACTGTTGACTTAGAGAACGGCACCCTTACTGAAGATGATTCAAAGAATAAAAAGGTGGTCTAGATTAGTTTTAGCCTCCACTTTAATGCTAGTCTATATTAAAAATGTAAAAAAACAACAACTATAGAACTAAGCATTTCAAAATGAATGTGTACCCATTATTTACGCCAAGTGGAAGTGGCAAGTTTGTGGGTTGGATCAACATGGATCAACATGTAACCTTTCAGTTCATTAGGAACCAGTGATTACAATGAGGCACAAGGTGGCACAAAGTTTCCCATAGCTCAGTAATGTCATTAAGGCCCAAATGTATTAAGCCTTAAAAAATGATAAAGCGGAGAGTGATAAATAGTGATAAATCAGCTCCCAACTGTCATTTTTCAAACACATCCTGTAACATGGCAGTTAGGAAGCGGATTGGCTGGAACTTTATCTCTCTCCACTTTATCACTGTTTAAGGCTTAATACATTTGGACCATAATTCAAAATAATTGGTAGCATGTCTATGGGTTTAGATCACAAACTAGCTTCTTCCAAAGGACCTCTTTTATGAAGTACACCAGATGCGCATCTTGGCTTGGCACTAAATGGTTAAATGTAAATGGTTATTAACAGCAGTATGTACCCAATAAGTGGTGGGATGTATTGCATTGCGGATGCAATGTAAAATACATCTCACCCATTCTGAACAGAGGGGTGGGGGTGGGGCGGGGGACAAGTTCAGGAAGAGGCAGACTAGACCAGTAGCATACTAGGTGTCTACTCTATCTCATCATGAGGCTCTCAGCACACAGCTCATGGAGGAGGGGAATCTGTAGATGCCTGATCCACTGTCAGTGTGTCTGTCTGACCTGTCAGTGAGTCCGGGTCCTTGTCATGTCTGTGTACTGCTGTCCTGTCAGTAGCCCCAACACAAATAGGTTGCTTTCATGATGTAGAGTGGCAGTCCACCGTCAAACACTGACATGTGTATTATTATTATTAACAGCTTCTTATATAGGGGTGGTAGTCATGTGACCGCCGGTCGGCTGACCGACAGTCACATGACCTCCTCCGTGAGCCCGACGGCTCACTATCCCGATGGTCGGCATGCCGACCAACAGGGACTATTTCCACTCGTGGGTGTCCACGACACCCATAGAGTGGGAATAGAACCCGTGGCGACCGCAGGTCGCCACCGAGCCCGCAGCGTGGCGAGCGCAGCGAGCCCGCAAGGGGCTTGCTGCACTCGCCCCTCCCGCCGGGATCCCGGCGTCGGTATGCTGCCGGGATCCCGGCGTCGGTAATGTGACCGGCGGTCAGGAGACCGCCGGTCACCCGTACTACACCCTTATATAGTGCAGCAAATTCTGCTGCGCTTTACAATTAAAAACAACAGTGATAAAACAAAACTGGGTAATAACAGTCATAGAGGTAGGAAGGCCCTGCTCACAAACTTACAATCTGTAATATTATCTGTCACAGTATATTTGAAATTTACAGTACTTGTTCCAAGGGCTAAAACACACTAGGTAACAGTGATTACGTAGAACAATCGCACTTTAGTTGCAGACCAGATGGTGGATGCAGCAAGAACTCCTGTCTCTATAATAAATGTATGTTGCTGTATATTTACTACAGTCCAGGATGTACCTGAAACATACACACTATGGTGGATGCAGCTAACTTCACTACAAGTAAAATGTTATTTTATAGTATTAAAAAAAATTTTTTTTACCCTTATAAATATACTATTCATCTCATTCAATTGTATGTTTATGAAACATTTTAAATACTAAAAGGGTCTGTTTTAGGATTATTGTAGCAGATTTTTTTTTACTTTGTACTAATTCAAGCATTCAGAACCCACCAGTAGAAATCCTGTAGGAACATGAGCTAATCTGATCTTGGTGGTGATTGGTCCCTTGGCTTTCTGTTTAGAAAGCAAACTGTAACAATCTCTCTTGATCCCCATATGCAAGGTGTAGGGTTTATGTATTTTCTATCTCTCTGCTCTGATGAACTTAAAGTACAGAAATCACAATGAATACACATATCTCCCGAGAGTTCTCCTCTCCGGGAGAACCCTAGAACAGAGGTCCATGTTGATGCGATTTGTGTTAAGATAGCGCTGTCCACTGCTGCACAATGCCACATCATGCAGCAGGGGGTTAATGGTGAGGTTTTCTGCAAATCGTGTTACCAAGCTCCCGTACAATCTGCTTTACTCTACCAGGAGAACTGGGTGAAATCTGGGAATCCACCAAACATTTTGAGGGCATCTGGTTGATAGAGCTACATTAAAAAGGTCTACAGTCATGTACTTGGTTGACGACATATGGGCAACGTACATTAGGTTGACATGGTCAAAAGGTAGACATATAAAAGGTAGATCAATTGGTTCAAAAAGTCATCATGACAATGGTCGACACACATAGGATCAACACATTTTTTCCCCCAAAAAAGTTTTTCATACTTTTGATCCTGTCGATCTTTTGTACTATCTACCTTTTTTTGCGGTTGACCTTTTGACTCTGTCGACCTTTTGACCCTGTTGACCTTTTTCATGTCGACCATCTCTGGTCTACCTATTGACTGCAGACCTTGTCCATGTAGATCTAATGAACCATACCCCATTCCGAGAGAATAGGCAAGTATGTATTTTATTATCCATTGTATGACTTGGGTTCTATTGAGTCTAAAGTACACAAACCCTTGGAAGTGAGATCTACATAGGTCATTAGGAATTATCTTTGCTGTGCATCCCATCATTTGTTACTTCATACTTCAAGAAACGATCCTGAAAACAGCTAAACCAAGATTAAAGATGGTTTCCAACACTCCAACAAGGAACTGCATTGTGAGAACATGTGGGATGTGTTCATGTAATTATCTCATTGAATAAATGGGTCCTTTTGAGCATAAGTAACTCATAAATGAAAAGAGGCACAATTTTTTTTTTATATTTGTATTAAATATACAATAAGATACAGCTCATAGCGATGTAAATATCATTTAAAACATTTAATATATGAAAACTACGCTGGGACCAGCCAATGTTAATGTTCCTGAAGTTGGAGTTCCACTTCGAGCTGTGTGGTCTGGATTTAATGATCTCTCAATGCTCACCAATGATTCAAGGCTCACCAATGTTTTATATTTAATAATATATTATGTATCAATGTGGAGATAAAAAGAGGGATATGGTTCTCCTTACCTGTAACCAAGCTGGATACAATGAGGGGAAGGACCAGCATCTGCAGCATTCTCATCAGCAGTTCTCCTGGGAAGGAGAAGTACTTGATCTCCCGGTAGGTCATTTTATATGATCGGACTGAAAATCCCAGGACGATGCCTGTAGGGAACCATAAGAACAGTTGTATTGGGACAATTAATTCATTTAATATCTGAGCAACAACAGCTGTACCACATTTTGTTGTTTAATTAACTGTTAGTTTTTCGCCAATGCAATCAATGTCTGTTTGATCTGTTTTGTATTGTATGTTGTATTGTTTGTTTATCTTTTCCTTTTGTTTTCCATGTATGGCACTATGGACACTTTGTTGTGCCTTTTAAATAAACTAAAATAATGATACATTAGTTTTAATATACATTTAAATGATTGTATCTTAAAAAACGAATTCACAACCAAAAAATGTCCAAAATCAAAGTCTGTTTACTGAGGTCCTGACTTCACTGTAATCATAATTAACAAATATGAAAATTTGTCCAAATACTCTTAATTTACATTCAAAACTAACAAACTGTGTTTTTTATTTACTTTATTTATTAGTATATAGTATTAATTTTTTACTTGTTAAGATAAAATGTTTAATCTGGTATTTAATTCACTAAAATTAATTGTTAATAGTGATAAACTGACAACATTTTGAACATTTAATAAGGTGTTTAATTAAGTTTTTGTCCAAATCCATCCAGTGGAAGGCCCAGAACAGCTCCCTGGGTCAAAGTTCTGTGTAGTATACACCAATTGGAGCTCCGACTTGGACCTAGTATGTCTTCTGTGATCCAATGTTACCACTCTGTGAAATTTTTGTACAAATCCATCCAGTGGAAGGACCAGAACAGGCTCTCCGGATCAAATTTCTGCCTAGCGCACTCTGCCATGAGGTCCGGCCGGGATCCCAACACTCCATCAGTCATCCCAGACTTATTGCCACCCCTCTGTGAAGTTTTTGCCCAAATCCATCCAGTGGAAGGCTCAGAACAGGCCCCTCGGGTCGAAGTTCTGTATGGCGCCTCTGCCGTGAGATCCGACAGAGACCCCAAACCCCCTAAAACCTGGCAAAGATCCAACTGGATCACCTTGGTTTCATCCCAATCAGTGCATGGGTATCTGAATGCATAACCGGACAGACAAACAAACAGACCAATTAATTTTATATAAAAAATCTCCTATGCAGCTTCTCACAAATATTCCCCATGTCTCCTCTCCATCATGCCTGCTATGCCTCACCTCCAATATACCAATTATGCTTACTCTCCAAAGTACCTCTTATGCCCCCTTTCTAATTTACTTTCCTTGAGTCTTCTTTCCTATAGCATACCTCCCATGCCTCATCTCAAACATACCTCCCCTACTATTGTACCTCTCCAAACTACTTCCACTACATCCTCTCCAGCATACTTTCCTTACCTCCTCTACAGCATAGCACCCACACAACTTCTACAAATACTTCCTACACCACCTCTCCAACATTCCACCTTATCTCTAACCCACCCTCCTATGACTGCTCTCCAGGATAATTTACCTGCTTCCTCTCCAACAAACAAACAGTCCATGCCCTTGTCCAATACACCTTCCCTGTGTTCTCTCCAACATACCTTCCTTGCTGCCTTTCCAATATTACTCCAATGGTTCCATTTCAATATACCTTCCCTGTGTCCTCTTCAATATACTTCCTATGCCTCCCATCCATTACACCTCCTTGTCTCTACTTCAACATATATCAGTGTCTCCACTCCAACATACAGTATCTCCCATGTCTCCTCTCCAACATCCCTTTCACATTTCCTCTTCAACATACCTCCCTGTCACCTCTCCAACATACCTTCCATGTCACCTCTCCAACAAACCTCACATCTCCTACACCTCCTCTCCATCATGCTTGCTATGCCTCAACTCCAATATACCATCTATGCCTACTCTCCAAAGTACCTCCTACAGTATGCCCCTTTCTAATTTACTTTCCTTGAGTCCTCTTTAATATAGAATACCTCCCATGCCTCATCTCCAATATACCTACCCTACTACCTCTCCAAAATACTTCCACTACATCCTCTCCAGCATACCTACATACAGTATCTCCCATGTCTCCTCTCCAACATCCCTTCATTGTGTCCTCTTTAACATACCTCCTTGTCACCTCTCCAACATACCTTCCATGTCACCTCTCCAACAAACGTCAAAACGCCTACACCTCTTCTCCAACATACCAACCACACCTCCTCTCCAACATACCTGTCATGCCTCCATTATAATATACCTTCCCTGTATTCTTTCTAACATACCTACCCTGCCTCCTTTCCAACATGACTCCAATACTTCCTTTTTAATATACTTTCCCTCAGTGGCGTGTGGTGAGGTCAGTGGCTGGTGAGGCACTACAGCCATAATGTCCGCCGAATCCTGCCGATGACCCCTACCGCCATCGAGCCTATGCCCGTACTGCATTTGAGCCGATGCCCGCTACCACCGCCACTAGCTTACAAACTCGCCCACCATCAACGGACCCAGCCCTCCACCACTAATTTGCATCTCAGTCCGATGCCGCCAATGCCCGCTGCCTGCCTGCTCATCATACTTGTGATATATTGTACATTTTTATAGGAAAAAAAAATAGTGTTTGGGACTGGGAAGGGAGTGGGAGGAGGACATGAATGCAATTTTGTTGTCCAGGGCTTCCATTAACTTAACGGAGAAGGGTCTGAATGGGTTAAAAATAAAAAATAAAAATGTGTGAGGTCCCCCTTCTTAAGTATAACCAGCCTCAGGCTCTTTGAGACAGTCCTGGTTGTTTAAATACTGGGGAAAAAATTGGACAGGGGTTCCCCGTATTTAGACAACCAGCACCGGGCTCTTAGTCTAGTCCTGGTTCCAAAAATACGGGGGACAGAAGATGTAGGGGTCCCCCGTGTTTTTAAAACCAGCACCGGGCTCCACTAGCCAGGGACATAATGCCACAGCTGGGGACACATTTATGTAGGTCATAGCATTACCACTCCAATTAGTAACTCCTGGCCGGGCTTCTCTGGAGGAGTGGGGACCCCTTAAATCAAGAGGTGTCCCCCCTCCAGGCACCCACGAGCCAGGGGTGAAGCCTGATGCTGTCACCAGCACACCTGGGCGGTGGGTGCCGGGCTGATAGCATAAGTGTGTAGAAAAAAAGAATATTGTTTTTCATTGTGGAACTACAAGGCCCAGCAAGCCTCTCCCCTTACTGGTACTTGGAGAACCTCAAGTACCAGCATGCGGGGAAATAACGGGCCCTCTGGTACCTGTAGTTCTACTACAACAAATATACCCAAATAAAAACACAACACACACAATTCAAAAGTAAAAATATATTAAAATGCACTTACACACTCACACATACTTACCTACATCCAACGCCGAGAATCACGTCACTTGTCCATGTAGAATCCAATAGGGGTACCTGTAAAAATGAAAATTATACTTACAAACAATCCAGTGAAGCTCGGTCTTCGTTCCTGAAGTAATCCACAGGGGTAAAAAGTGGACAAGTAATCCACAGGTGTAAAAAGAGAGAGAGAGAGAGAGAGAGAGAGAGAGAGACTGAGACTGCATGTCCCTGATATTGAGTACTGTTAGCGAGCGGAGCGGCCAGTGGAGCCCGCAGCAGGGGTATAGGGCGCTGCTCCTCATCTTTCCCATACTCGCATGACAACAAAGCCTGCTACTGCCACTGCCGGGAGCCGCAACTCAGCCTGGGTGTGCAGGCGGTAAACAGAGAGAAGCTCACCAAGGAGAAGCTTCGGGAGAGGTGAGGAGCTACCGAAAGGGTCCCACACTTGAGGCGCCGGTTCTTCCAGCTGTAGATCACCGGGTACTCAGTGTCGGATGGTGTCACCGGGCGCTCAGTGGCGGAAGGGAGAGCTCTGGATCCGCTGTCCAATCACATGTGCCTTGCTGGCAGGGGCGTGCTTTCCCTGCCAGCGTTGAACTTGTAGAAGTGCCGCTTTCAGCGTTTTTTAATGGGCTTTTACAGCCCAGTGTTTGGCCCTGCCCCCCGCTCTGTCCCCATTCCCACTGTCAGCGGGAGGCACTAGCTATCAGTGCCTCCCAAACTAGTTTACTAATCTAAAATGATTAAAATAATATAAAGAAGATACATATGACACTGAATATGTGTATTATTTTAATCATTGATGACAGGGGAGGCACTGCCTCCCTGACTGCACGTCCCTGCTTTCCCGGTGTCCTCTCCAATATACTTTACATTCCTCCCAACCCCTACAATATACTTCTCGTGTCTCCACTCCAACAGTCCATCCATGTACCCTCACCAACATACCTCCCTATCTCCACTCCAACATACCCTCTGTGCCTCTTCTCCGACCTCATATGCTTTCTTTCCAACATACCTACCACACCTCCTCACCAATATACTCACCAACATCCTACCTCTCCAACAAAATTCTCTTGCCTCCTCTGCAGCATACCCTTGCACGCAGCAAGTATACCTTTACTTTGTTATCTACGACATATCTTCCTGCCTTCTCTTTATCATGTTACATGCATGTAAAAAACATATCCAAAATACGACCATTTCTTACACAAGACACTGCTAAAACTCTAATCCATGCTCTCAATATCTCCCGCATTGATTATTGCAATAGTCTCCTAACTGGTCTTCCCAAAACGACACTCTCACCACTACAATCCATTCTGAATGTATCTTCCTCGCTAAACGTTCTGCAGCCACTCTGTCAGTCTCTCCATTGGTTACCTGTATTCTACCATATTCAATATAAAATACTTTTACTCACACACAGGCCATTAACCAAACTACACCAACGTACGTCACTTTGCGCTTATCTCAAAATATCTCCCAACCCGACCTCTTCGCTCTTCACAAGATCTGCGTCTCTCATCCACACTCATTATTCGCTCCCACTCACGACTGTATAACTTTCTTTGGGCTGCACCCACTCTGTGGAATGCCCTCCCACGCGCAATAAGACTACCCTCTAGTCTCCAAACCTTCAAGCGTTCCCTGAAACCTCACCTCTTCAGGCAAGCATACCAAATTCCAGAACCACCCACAAAACTTTCATAAACCTTCCTATCAAATTGCATCCACTCTGCACAGTCCACCCATATCCTCACATTTCTTCTCATTCTTCACTTTCCCTTCCTCCTGACCCCAGGCCATCATTGCTGTGTGACCATATCATACAGCCCACCAAGAACCTTTGCAATCTGGTGGACAACTATGCAACTTCTGGATTTTTAAGGTAAAAAAATAAAAAAGTCATGGTAAATGCTATTCAAAATATTAGTACATAATCTAAAATTGCATGGAATATAGTTTATTTCCAATTGGTACTGAATATGATATTGTAATTTCTTAGCGTATAGCAGCCTGCAGTTCATTAATAGTTCTTGGTTGACGTTTGTAGACCTCAGCTCTCAGATGGCCCCGTTGGCTGAGTAGAGGCCTCTCATGAAGCTGATCAGTATTGTTTTCTGCTCAGTAACAAAAATTCTGCTTGTTAATGTAGTCAGACAAGTGAATGTGAGCGTCATCAAGAAATTGTAACAATAACCCTTGGAAATGGTCCGCCGAGTGATGCAAAACTTCAGAAATCGAGAAAAAAAATGTGTATCATGAATGAAGACCACTATCTGGATGATATCAAAGTCAAAACCGATTGAAAAAAACCTGTATTCACTTTGAGATTATGGGGGTCATTCCGAGTTGATCGTAGCTGTGCTAAATTTAGCACAGCTTCGATCATCTTCACTGACATGCGGGGGGACGCCCAGCACAGGGCTAGTCCGCCCCGCATGTCAGTCCAACCCCCCCCCCCCCCGCACAAATACAAAAGCATCGCACAGCGGCAATGCTTTTGTATTTGTGGAGTAACTCCCGGCCAGTGCAGCTCCTGCGGCTGGCCGGGAGTTGATTGTCGCTGCCACTGGTCGCAGCCGCCGCGGCCAGTCTCCCCAAACGGTACGGCCATGCCTGCGTTGGGCGGACCGCGCCCCCTCCCGCCCAGCGACCGCCTCTGTCTCAGAAGCGATCGATAGGCAACGACGGCTACCATGCGCCAGTGCACTGCGGCGCCGGCGCATGCGCAGTTCCGACCCGATCGCAGCGCTGTGACAAACTGCAGCGAGCGATCGGGTCAGAATGACCCCCTATGTACTAAGATTCTGAGTAGCCTTCACCATGCCTTTTTTATTAACCTTTAAAATCTGCAAAGTTTTTTGCCTCACCCTGTACGGGATACGGTCATTATGTCAACCACCCTTAGGTCAACAGTCAATAAGTCAACCACTATTGGTCGACATGCATTAGGTCGACAAGGTCACTAGGTTGACATGGTCACTATGTCGACATGGGAAAAGGTCGACATGCGGTTTTCACTTTTTCCCCCATTTTTTTTTACTTTTTCATACTTTACGATCCATGTGGACTACGATTGGGAATAGTAATCTGTGCCGAGCGCAGCGGAGCGAGGCACCTTGTCCATGCGAGGGGACACAGTGCACTAATTGGGGTTCCTCATCACTTTACGAAGAACACGACATTAAGTCCGACTGCCCTGGCTTAATTAATCCTATTAAAGGCCAAGATGAAGATGCTCCATCTGTATATTACAGAAGGCAGTGTGACTGCATTTTGTTCTTCACACATCTTCATAGGGAATACGTACTGAGTACCGGCGGATAGGATCCCGGCTGTCATGATTCCGTCCGCCAGTATGACGGCAGCGGGGCGAGTGCTATAAATCCCCTTGCGGGGCACGTTGGCTCGGTGCGCTTGCCACAGGTTATATTCTCTCTCTATGGGTGTCGTGGACACCCACAGAGGGAGCCAGTGTCGGCTGTATTCTGGCGGCGACATTTCACTGCCTGTCGGGATTCCGCCGTCGGCTTTGTTGCCAGCTGGGATCTCGGCTGGCGGTATCGTGATTGCCTCCCCTTCATACTGCTATTCTCTTTACAAACAGAATAATGGGACATGCTGTAGGTTATGCGGCTACTATTTAGGCATATGCATATTTTCCTATAGCATTTTATATGAATTAATTAAATAATAATACTAATAACAACATTGAATGCATTTTGCAATTAATTCTATTTATTAATATATTTTATTATCTGTGATAATTCCTTTTAATTACATCATTCATTATAACATTGAATCCAGACTCAATTTTATTTATAAATAAACATTTAATAGAATTAACGGTTGAGCTGCATTTGTTTGACATAAATATGTTATTGGCCTGGTAGTTTATACAGGACTGACAATCCATTTGAATACAGGTGAATAAGAAAATGAGCAGTCCTGAAGCCTTTGGTTGCTGCATTCCATGTAGAAACTATGTGGTGACATGTATCAGCAAGTGGTGGCATTCCTCTAATGTATATTATAAGTCCCACACTTCAGTTTCCGAACACATCAATATGCAGATAAAAAGCTTGTTCATAATGGGCCTGTGTCACCCCCAGCCAGGGCCGGTTCTAGCCCTTGTGGTGCCCCCGGGCAAAAATAGGGCGTGGCTTCATAAAGGGGCGTGGTCAGGTATGCCCCCTGTAGAGTTGTGCCCCCGTTTGTGCCCCCTGTAGAGTTGTGCTCCCGTTTGTGCCCCCTGTAGAGTTGTTCCCCCGTTTGTGCCGCTTACAAAAAAAAAAAAATTAATACTCACCATCCCCGCTCATGATTCCCGACTGCTGCTTACCTCCATCTCCGGCGGCCGGCGACGCTCCTCTGATCTATGGGAGAGACGTCATGACGTCTCTCCCATAGCACAGCATAAACACTAGAGGTCAATTATGACCCCTAGTGTTTATGTGCCGCTCCTCACAATGCCGTGCGGTGCATCGCGCACCGCACAGCTGTGACAGCACAGCAACGGGGCGCACCACCAGTAGTGGATCTTGCTACGGCGGCGGCGCCCTCCAGAGGGCGGCGGCGCCCCGGTCAAAAATACTGTGTGCCCGTAGCAAGATCCGTTACTGCTCCCAGCACTGCTTCTACCATAGCTACCAAGAGGCAAGTTACTCTTGTCTCTTTCTCTTGACAAAAGGAGTGTTCCCAAGGTTTCTTTACTCTCCCATCCGTGTGTTTTTTGCATCTTTGTGGTTTTTTGTGTACGTATATGTTGCTTTTGTATATTGTTTTTGAGGTTATGTCCTGTAACAAGAGGGACTAACATGTGCCTGTGAGATGAGTGCAAAGCCCAGGGTTGACTCCATACCATTCTTCATGTTCTGGCTCTCTGACAGCATAGCAGTTCCAACCTGCCTACCTGGCCAGGGCTCAGGTCAGTGCACCAATGCTGGTAATGTGTATTATGCACTAACCTGATGGCCGGACTCTCATTCGAGCAGGTAGGCCACACCCTTTGCGACAGTACTCCCACCAAGATGGCAGGAAACCATTGCTCTCTTTCACCCACTCGTTTCGTCACTCAGACTTCATCAAACCCCCCTGATGAAGTCCGAATTACGAAACGCATAGGGCTTTGGCAAACTGACCTCTTGCTCCTGACATAAGGCTTCTTTTTATTTGTGCTACTTTTTATTACATGTGTGTTAGTACTCTTTTTTATAATAAATTGTAACCCTTTGTTTTCAATGATTTTTTTGGATCCTTTTTAAGACACGAACGTTCCTGATATTCATTTTTATGGTGGGACACCGGTGGTCGCCGAAACCCCCATCCATTCTCTCTACGTTTTAGCTGAGTGACTTACCACTGCTATTTTAATTTGGGGTTTGCTGACACCCTGACAGATAATTGAGAGTCTTATACTGTTTTAAGATTATACTGTGTGCTGAATAATATTTCTCATATGGTGCTGTATTCATTAATATATAGAAACCAATATATATAGACATAGATGTACAGGGCTTTAACTAGGGGTGTGGAAGTGTAATGTACGCGCAGGATGTACCCTGTAGGTGGCGCCATCACTGACCCATGGCACCTGCTTTTGGCTGGTAATTCTACTGCAGAGCTACCCAGAGCATTCCAGGCAACCTGCCGTCTGTGGAGCTGCCTGGAGTGTCCTTTTGGCTAGGGTCCTCTTACGGTATGACATCCCGGCGGCAGTTACATGAAGAACAGTGACATCACAACAATGATGAACCTGACATTGGAGGGAGTAAATATTTGTACCCTCCCTCCTACCTACCCCAACCCTAACCCTCTCGGGCTAGGGATAACCCTCCAGGGGAGGCAGCTAGGGCTAGCCCTTGGGGGGTAGTGGCTAGGGCCAAACCCCGCTCCAGTACCTAACCTTTAACACCCCCCCCCCCTTCCCCGGTGCCTAACCCTAACCTCCCCAGGCCCTAACCTGAACCCTGATACTTAGAAGTTGACCATAGCAACCAATCAAATTCTAGCTATAATTTTCTTGAATGTACTTGCTAAGTGATAGCTAGGAGTTTATTGGGTGGTATGAGCAGCTTCTCCACTTGTCCTCTTTTGAAGATTTGAACATCTCCCCCATACTGACCAATCATCTACTTTTCCTACTGCAGTCACTGTATTCAGTGTGTGAAGACTGAAAGCACAAGTAAAGGTATCAGGCAAGATAAATACATGTATCACTTCTTCTGCAGCTACTTTACATTCACTATCAGTCACTCTCCTCAGGATGAAGTGCCTGCAGGATGAAGTGCAGGTGATTGATCTGTCATGGCGCACTTCCTCCTGCATAGAACAAGTTAGGAGTCCAGCTGAGCACATTTCCGTTCTGTGGAAGGGGGAGGAGCAATTCTGATGTCCAAAACATTTTGCTTTTTTTTTCTACAGCTTAATATTAAATGTGCCATCTTTAAAACACTTCCATTATTCTCACTGAAAAGTGTTTTTTACTAAAAACTAGAAGCCCATGTACTATAAATGATAGGAATATATTTGTACTAGGATATACACCTGCACAGTATAGAAAGGTCCTTTCATGTCTGTGTATAAGGGGGAGATTGTACTCCTGGACAGAGCAGCTACACTATGTGCTTCTTGGGTGGTCCGGAAGTGAGAACATTGTTATATATAATACACCCCCCTCGTTTCCAAGGCAACTGATCTCTCACTATGCCAGAAGGACACTCGGTGATACCGGAAAGATGTTCTGAGTATTTCACCTGATGTGATGTTAAGTTAAATCACAGCTGTCTTTTTTTCTTTATGTTCAAATACTGTATACTTTCTGTGATTCGTTTTTTTTTTTTTTAAGGCTTACAATATCTGTAGCAACTGGTATCAGCTTCTAAATATCATTACTTTAGAGATGAAAAGTTTTACAATGAAACACAATAAATATGAGCAGATGGAAATATACTACAGAGTAGCTATGAATAAAGTTTTGTCTGAGAACTGTACTGGTGAGGTTTTATTCAACCCACACCGCTCAGCAAGGAGGATGAGCCCAATAGCTACTGGAATTCCATACAATGCCAGTGTTTAGAATTAGTGGTCCCATGACAAATAATCAATGGCCCTCAATGCAGGTCGCCACCACTGTGTCAGTACACTGGACCAATAGGGATCTTTGGGAGTGCTGATGTAGAGGAAGGAGCCTTTGCTGGAGACTCAAAGCTCTGGCCAAGCTATGAATTCATTCCTATGAGGGAAATGTTTCAAATCTTCCAAAGAGTGGAGAAGTGGAGAAGCCTTGGATGTAGATAAAGTGGATGGAGATAAAGTACCGGCCAATGGGTTCCTAACTGTCATTCATTTTTCAAACCCAGTCTGTGACATGGCAGTTAGGAGCTGATTGACTGGCACTTTATCTCACTTTGGGGTACATTTACTTAGCAGTGATAAGAGTGGAGAAGTGAGCCAGTGGAGAAGTTGCCCATGGCAACCAATCAGCACTGAAGTAACATCTATAATTTGCATAGTATAAAATGATACAGATCTGCTGATTGGTTGATGGGGACATTTCTCCACTGGCTGACTTCTCCGCTCTTATCACTGTTTAGTAAATGTACCCCTTTATCTCCATCCAAGGCTTTGTAAATAGACCCCTAAACTACCAACCAGCTCCTAAATGTCTTTTTTCAAACACTGCCTGTAAAATGGTAGTTAGGAGATTATCGGCTGGTACTTTATCTCCATCCAGTTTATTTCTCTCCAAGTCTAGTACATAGACAACCTTGTCTCGTAACTTCCAGACCCCTTTCTGTATATCGGCCTTTAGAGAATCTCAGCCCCCTCTGTGCTCTGCTGGTTGTACACAGTACACTGTTGTAGGTTGTACGGATACAAGGTGTGCAATGCCCCCCGGCCCATAAGTCACTGAAGCCTCCTCTGTTCCCTTGACTAGTGGACCCATGCACCCAGCATGACACAAATTGGTAGACATAATACTAGCAACTTCCATGTCCTAGTAGCCCACACATCGCTTTGCCAGCAGAATCCCCACTTATAGGGCACACTTTCACAAAATGACCCTGGTACAATGCCAATTCTAAGAGGACAATATTGTTTACAATGACTTATCAAGGGATGGGACAAATAATGTAGCATCTAGGAGCCAGTTAGTCAAATCTGGTAGCCAGCTGGACTGTTTAAGAAGATACATCCATTGGATTCAATAAAAAATATTCCAATAATATTTTTTGGTCTTATTTATGCATTGGTTGCAGGTTGCAGGGATTTGGTCTAGTCTTGTCTAATCTATCCTAATTTCAGTGATCCCTGGATGAAATGCCATAAAAAATTAACATAAATTTTTGTTAGACTGCTCCGCATGAAAAGGGGCAAATAATTAATAGGATAAACAATCTGCAATGGAGTTTTTAGGGCAATTTGGGTGTTTCCAATGGCAATTATGCACCTTTTTTTATTTTGCATACTATAACCTGTAGCGATGAATGCTATATATTGTCATTTGTGAGTGCATTTAGTTTCATCAGCGATATTAAAGGAAATGTTATTTAAAAAAAATTAATACTAATCTCACAAACATGCCAATATATATAGGCAGAAATGGACCCTTAAAAATTCATTAATTACGATATTACGTTCAAGGTTCCTTCCACTTAAACATGCATGAGAAGAAGACTGGACCAGATTATAAGGGTGTGTACACACGGTGAGATAAAAATGTAAGATTTTGACTATATAGTCAAAATCTTATGAAAAGTTAGTGCATATCTCATGGTGCTAGGCAGCTTGCGATACAGATTTGATCCCGATGCGCGCTCCCGTGGGGTCGGTATCGTAAGGCTAGATAGACTGTACAGGCAAGTCAATCTTCACTATCTAGTGTACAATCTAGTATAAAGTATAGTCAAAATTGGCACTTAGTCAAAATCGTACATAGACAAAATCTCAAGCACAGATAGTCAAAATCTGTACAATCTGTGCTATCTGGGCTCTGGGGGAGTTCAAGGGAAATCGCATAGTCAAAATCGAACATAGCAGGGATCTCACCGTGTGTACACACCCTAAGGCTCCACCTCCCAATATAACAGAAATTGGACATCACCAATCCCAATATTGTGATATTTTCTCAGGGGTGTTATTCACACATGACACTAAAATGATGCAAACGCTGCATCAAAAGGATATAATAGCCACTTACCCACAATAACAGCAAAGACAGTAAATAGGACAAATGCATTCCGTCGGAAGAAACCTGTGACATCATCCTTTGTTATATTCTGCACCTTTTTCTTCGCATTTAAAGAGCGTTGACGCACACCTTGCTGGAAGCGTTCCATTCTGTTCCCAGATCTTGGGTCTTCCCCATTGCTTTTAGTCATTTGTGCAGGTTCGCCTCTCCTTTCACTGTAACGGCAACTGGAACTTCCAGGGGATGATCAAAGGCAACCGAGCAGCAGGAGCAGAACTGTAATATAAGATGTGAATAACCTATTATAGGCATCCAGACACAAATCAGAGGCTTTCAATCCACCGCAACACATCCAAAGAGGAAACATTAGATCATTCATTTATGGCGATTAATAAGACTTTGCATAAAAATAAATAAAGTAAAATAATATTCAAGAATGAAATACAATAAATTCAATAATAGATCTTTTCAGTGATATATGAAAATAGTATAAAACAAGAGAAAAGTGTAATCCAAGTTCATGAATCATGTATAGTCTGTGTAGCCCTACTATCCTATGGGGTGAGGTTCCAAGTGTTATATTTCACTTTTTACTCAGTTTAATCCAATAAAGCCTGGAACAGCAAAGTTTGGGGCCACAGTAACATTACAGAGAGACCCGTACACCAATGGCTCTATTTGGAGAAGACATATATCGCTTCTGCTGTCTTACAATGCAAACTGTTCTTACCACTTAAACAATTAAATGCTACCACTCTTGCCACTTACACAAACATTCATATATATATGTAATTATGCATATTGGGGATTGGTAATATAGTAAAACAAATATTGTCACTTTTACATAATTGCTAAAAGCCACTGATTTATGTCCTACTGCCCTATTCAGTGATCTGAGCTCTGGTAATATCCATCCATTGGAAAAATCTGCAATATACTCTCCAATTAGAATTTATATATCTGTAGCACTACAGTAGTTTCCATCAGCTGAACACAGCAATAAAGTGGGTTACATAGCAAAGAAGTGTTTGTCACTAGTAATTAGCAGAATAATTTGATTTTCTTTAAAAAAATATATTTATTTTTGCAGCCGCATACCACTGTAACGCCTTCTGTATGTTACATAATGTACTGGAAAACTTCTGCCCTTTTTTTAAATAAAATAAATAAAATAAAGGTCATTATTGACGCTGTCAAAATCTATACAGTATGCCTGGATGAATTAACCAATAAACTATATTTTCTATAGAAATATTAATTTAATCTACTGTAACATTGCAAACTGGACTTCCTATTCGTCTGCCACTGTGACTCTACAACAGCACTAAATTATCTCACATTATATGCTAAAATAATTGTTTTTGCTTTTCAAATATGCAGACAGGGTTATTTACAAAGAACCAGACTGCAAAATCTAATTTACCCACCAACCAATCAACAATTAGCTTCTTCTGATCTAATAACTTTTAGACAATCAGATAAACCACTTTTACACTTTATTAGCAAATCACCTACGAATTTGACATTTTTATTCAATTAGCTGCAATCAACCAAATTAATCACACACATACTGTACAATGTAGTTTTAATTCTATCTGTAGGATAATTTGTTTTTGTGTAGTGTTGTCGATTAGTCATATCACACCTCTGGTCTGCTGAGAATACACATCTTTATTTTATTTTTCACACTTCACAGTCACTATATGCTTTTACTAACTTACTTACTTACTAACTTAATTTACTATAATATGACAGCGATCCTATTCCCCTAAATTCGCACAGAACCCAGTGCACATCATGTTACTTCACTGCCAATTAAATATTCCTTTTCCTAAACTTTACATCGGTCAACTTCGTCCACGTGCAATAAATCCCATACACTTCAATGCACACTGTACAATAGCATACATTGTAAATTGTGTCATTTTACAGTGAATTCCTTTTAAGCAATAGAGACTCCTGTTAGCCATCTGTCAAACTCTAGTATTAACTTACTATTTTGTCAGGAAAGCTCTCAAGTTACAATTTCCATAAAAATAAGCAATCTTAGCACCGATGATCAGTCACTCACCCTACAGTACACAACACATCCTTGCAGCCTACAATGATTTATCTAAGCCTATTCTATAGTAGACGTGTAACTCATGCTCACTGCTCAGATAGAAGTGACATAACTTATATTTTACAGAAGTCAGGATACTTCTGCGATACTTTCTCCGCCACCTACATTTATCGTCTACAAAGTTACGACCTCCACCAGTGTCACTCAGCAACACAGAGCAAATTGTTTGGGTATTAGTTACAGATTTAAAAACAAAATGTGTTTTGTTTATTTAAATAACGGCTCACTGATGAGACTACTGTAACGGTAACTAAACAGTCTGGCGTTTATTGTGCAACAAACCACTACAACAACAACAATAAAAATAATAATAATAATAATAATAATAATAATAATAATAATAATAATAATAATACAGATGACGTTAAGTGTTAACATTCTGCAACTGTATGAACAGCCCAGGATTGTCACACGCATGAAAGAGTGACTTATCACAGACAGCAGTATGCGTGATACATAACACAACTTTTCTCTTTTATGAAACACAGATGTCTGCGAAAGTTTTGCATGTGAGTAAAGTTGATCCGGAGCCTGCACTCACCTCGGTTCGTGTATGACTCTGGAGATGGGACAGGGAGGCTTCAGGGAGACACACACACTGAGGAGACAGGGAACTTGTGGAAAGAAGCATGTGCTCTCTCCTACAGCAACCAACTGTGGCTCTATGACTTTAGACAAGGGGAGGAGATTATACAGAGAGAAAGGGAGAGTGTGTGGAGAGAGGAAATGTTCCAGCTGAGACCAGGCTGGTCGCCTCCAGAATATTGATCAGTTTCGTTCCTAGCCTCGTCCTTTCTGTCTGTAGAGACCAGTTTCACGCTGTCAGTCAGTCCTGCTGCATTCAGTGGAATGCAGAATTGTGTCCCTGGGAATTTGCAGGGAACTTGTGGTCAGAGCCATAGAGGGGCTCTTGGTGGTGGGGTTGCAGGTATTAGGATCAAGGCACCCTATCAGGAGGAAATCTGAACCATATGAGTCTGTTCGCTCCTCTCCCAGGCTTTTAGGCTGTGCTTACATTTGTGCGTTATTTTAAAAGCGATTTTCTTTCCCTTTCATCTTTCTGTTATTAGATGTTTAATATGGTTGGTCAACTATTGATGGGGATAAGAGTACAGAACTATTGGTCTATACAGTAGGTGTGATACTTAACCTTTTCTGTAGGTCATTAACCCCTTTGATGGTCTGTTCAAAAAGCTTTGTGCTTGCTGCAATAAGCACATAGCCATAACAAGTTGTAGGGAGTTTGGGGGTCATTCCGAGTTGCTCGCACGTAGCAACTTTTTGCTGCTCGTGCGATCAATCTGACGCTGCCTATGGGGGAGTATATTATAGCATAGCAGTGCTGCGATCGCTTGTGCAGCCCTGCTATGCTAAAAAAGTTTCAAGTAAAACAAGGCCAGCCCTGCAGTTACTCACCCAGTGCGACGGATCCAGCTATGAAGGTCCCGGTCCTGACGTCAGACATCCACCCTCCAAATGCCTCCACACGCCTGCGTTGGGCTCACCATGCCTGGAAAACGGTGAGTATCCGCCCCGGAACGCCTCCCGCCTGTCCGTCTTCTTGCGATCGCTGCTGAGATCACATTTCTCGCTGGCGGTGTCGTTGCCAGATCCCCAGAGGCCTGCGAGTGAGGGAGGGGCGGGTAATGCTTCTCCTGCTTCTCCTCCTGGAAGCAGCTAAGCTGCTGTCCTCCTTTGGCAGTGGCTCTCCCGGAGACGCGCACAGCAGCCAAGCAGCCAGTCACTATTGTTACCGTCGGTGTCCCAACGCGCCACATTACAGGGAAGAAGATGCACTCAATAAACTACAGCTCCCAGCAGTCCTTAGGAACAGAATGCTTCGGCGCTAAGGGTTGCTGGGAACTGTAGTTTATTTAGTGCGTGTACTTCCCTGTAATGCGGTGCATTGGGACATTGGCACTAACAATAGTGATTGGCTGGCAGAACTGACTGACTCGCTGAATCAATGTAAAAGGTGAGAGTGCTGTGCAGTGTCAGTGACACTGCACACCCACTGCACTGCACAGCACTGTCACCTTTTACATTGATTCAGCGTCCATACATTACCCTCCGCAATATCACCCACTCTATCCGTTACATTAGCCATCTCGGGGGTTCCTGGCTGGCAGCCCAGGTGCTGTGTTGCGGAGTCAGGGCCTCTAGGGATCTGGGCGCGGCTGTGGTGAGGAGACATTTCTGTGACATCACGCATAGAGGAGGCTCCGGGGCACAGAGAGTATGCGGCGCATGGAGGGCTGTGAAAGCCTTCCGCTGCGCCGCTTTCATACACATCTATGCCGGTGGCCGCAACAGCTTTTGTTCCACCTGCGCCGCGGCTAGGGATTGAGGATTGTTGATGCCGGAGGAGGCAGGCGGACTGGCAGCAGGACATATGACGCTGCAGTAAAAGGTTTTTTTCTCTCCCTATCTACAGGGCAGAGACGTGCTGCAGATGCAGTGCCATACCCTCCAACTGTACCTTTTTGGCAGGTACAGTACCTTTTTATTTTTGGGCTGTAAAAAAACTTCCATTGAAAGTATAGGAAAAGGGGCGTGGTCACGTCACTTTATGCATGGCCATGCCCCCTTTTCGAATTTGTAGCAATTTTTATGTGTAAATTGTTGGAGGGTATGTTGCTGCAGATGCAGTGGGCCTATTTTGGGGTGTGGGCCTGGAGCTGCAGCTCCATCAGCCCCATTGTTAATCCTGCTATGGGAACACACAGCAGCCAAAGGGCAGAGTCCCCCATTGGATGTAACCTGTGTGGGAGGGCGTTTCTCGCCCAATCAGCTGTGGACTGGATGTGATAGACCTGCTGCTAACCCAATGAGAGCTCCTAGCCACGCCCAGCATTATACACACAGTCACAGAGTCATAGATCTGGGCTATTATATAGGAGATTGCAAAATTTACTTTTTTTTCTCTCTAAGAATACTGCCTATTAAGGCCATATTTCTATGTTACATAAATCATTTTGAGTGTCTTTATTTCATGTGTTACATTTGGAAATCTTTATTGCCTGATTCTTGCACAACTAACAATGTACTTACCCAGGGCCTGATTAAGGCTGGTGGGGGCCCAGGGGCAACAAAGTTGTGGAGTCCCCACTACTAAAATTCCCATCCACCCCCCTCTCCATGTGCACAGCTGTTACAAAAAAAAAGCACAAACATACATACTTGCACACATCCACATCCACGCATTACCTGAACATCATGGAACAGCAGTCTGGGCAGGGATAGCGTGCTAGAGCAGCAGATGCGGGTCAGTCTCTCGCAGGATTTCACTTCACTATCCCATGAGACTGACTGAAGTTGGAGGAGCTCCTTGACGGACGCTGTTAATGAACAGCTGAGTTGTCGGAAGGGGACTGCTATGGTTGAGATAGCAGTGTGTGTGTGTGTGGGGGCCTAATGTGTGGGGGCCCAAGGACAACCGCCCCTATCGCCCCTCCTTTAATCCGGCACTGCAGTAATCCATTGTCGAAGTCAAAAATATTATACCCACACGCATCACGTGCAAACACAACACAGAGTGGCCTCCGTGCATGTGCTTGTTCTGCCGTGCATACGCATGCCCGCAGGTTGCGTATATTGTCTCATGAAGTCCTGCGTATTAACGCATGGTATGATTAAATACGGTAGCATACGCATTCGCATGGAAAAGCCACAAAGACATATCTGATATTTAATCCACATAGTGCATAATTTACACATAGCCTACACGCACCACACCAGCAAGTTACATTTACTTTGGAAGTATAACAACAGAGGGATTCAACTTTACAGGATATGAGGGGACAGAATTAGGTTAGGATGTGGTGTTTGGTGTTCAGCTGTACAGTATTTCAAGGGCAATATTCCGATGGCAGTTTGCAGAAAGTAGCATGCTGCGCAGGAATATATTATTAATATCACACTGTATTTACTGTACTCTTGATATTCGGCGGGAACCCAGTGGAGGACACTTGCAAGTGCACCTGGACCAGGCATCACCCACCTATTCAAACCCACCTATGACCCCTCATGTACTGTAAATGACCAGCCCTTTGACCTATGAAAGAAGATATTACAGTTTCCTTTGTTTCATGCTTTGGACTATTGCATAAAAGCCAAGCCTCCTGGCCGGCCTCAGTCTATTCTCTGAAGGTCATCTTTCCAGATTGACTGATGACTGCATCTGGTAGGCGCAGGCGAACAAATGTATGTATCCATTGGTTGTAGCTTCTTCTCTGTAATAGTGTTGTATTTCTCTGTGAACCCCCTTTTAAGTAAATATTTGTTGCTGTGTTGGACCACAACATAACATATACAATTGGTGTCGCTTTTCTTTCCTGTTAGAGGTTAAAGTGTATTCAGCCGCACGTGTAGCTACTTTGTGCTTACAGCGTGACGGCGTGCTTACGCAACGTGTTCACATTTCATAGAGGTTTATCACACACACGCTTAGTGGTCACAGCGGCCTGAACATTTCTGTATTTAGGTATTGCTTTTTCCTGTAAGTTAAACGAACTTTACAATTGGGGACTCGCCCGGTTCACCACATACTTACAGACTTAAAGGCCATAACAGACTTTGATCTATCAACAAAGGGTGGAGACGCATCTTAAGTAACCTTGCATTATGTTTAAAACCATCTTGTGTTGTTAGACCACGTCTGTTCTGTATAGTCTTAGAGGTGCTGGTGTAATCCGAGGGACAAACAGGAAAAAAGACGTTTATTATTTGTGTGTAATTCTTGGCGCGAAAGCATACACAAAGCAAACCGATACTTTGCATACATTCTCACATATTGTTGCCATATGTTATAATAGTCATTATAGATCTGTGTGACATCGGATACATTTATTTGCTATATATATATTTGAATTAGTGTGTTAAGGGAGTAATTATAAAAATACGAAACGCAGTTCCAGCCTAAACGTTTACGTACACACTCAAAAGAGGTTTACCTTTGTGGGTGACTTCTGGCGAGTGTGAGGAACAATTGTGTGTTGTGTTAGTGAGCAGTAGTATTTTGTTGCTCACATTTATCGTGATATAGTGTGGATTAGTGAGTTGCGAACGCACGTTGTACACGTGGTACGTACGAGAGGAAAGTGTACAGGAGCACGCATGTGGCGCAGGGATGCGCACGGTCACATGTTTACGCAAGGTTGCGTGAAGTTGCGAGCACAAGTTATAACCGCACAATAGCAGTTCAATTTAAGGCAGGATAGAAGACATTTATACAATAGCAAATAACTATCCGATTTTAAAAGCAGATTATTATAATACATTGTTTAAACTGTACTACCTCTGGGATAGGCTACCAAACAAAGGGAGTGATATTTTTCTGTACAGAAAAAACATTGTGTATTTGTGTGGGCTGAAAGAAGGAGTGGACATATTGAACCTTGAAAAACCGGAGCCCGTGGACAACACGCCTGAGCTAGAAGGGGCTCAGCTGCGAGACGGGTCGCAACCTAGCGCATTTAACGAAGTTTGGCACGTACTAAAACGTGTTGGAGGAGCGTAAAAGTTTGTGATTTGTGAAGTGTTTTTGTGTTACGCTCCGGCTGAGGAGCGCGGCTTAAAATCGACTACCGTGATCGTAGGGCATATAGATAACTAGTATCTATAGGCCGTGCGATTGCACCGCACGTCCGTGTGTTATGCGCAGTGCAACATGATACCATTTGCGTTATTTTGCGCAGGTGTGTCATAGGCGCTTTGTAAAGCATACGCAGATGTGATTGTGTAAACAAGGGGTTTTTCACTGATGTTCTTCAGGAAATCTCCCTGGTAGACATTCACTGGAAAGGGTGATTGATAGTCTGTTTCTCACCCTATAAAAAATTCCAGTGGAAAGATACCGAAAAGGAATTTTTCGCTGGCCCTCTCAGGAAAATATTCCAACAGAACTACCACCGAAAGAAATTACGGTGCTGAAGGGTCTGATAGCAGTCCGAAGGTTGGGTACATCACGATCCCACTATTTACAGTGGGTCGTAGTACAGGCCAGCAGGGACTGGAGTGAGTGAAAGCACTTCATAAGGACTTTCACCGCTTTTCTTTGTGCATTTGGGGATTGTGTTTAAAAAGCCCACAATGGGACCCAAGTGCACAAGCTAGAGGCGTTCGGCGGCCAGGGTTCAGGCTGGAGGAGAGGAAGGGCTTAAAGGGTCCGCAAGGTTAGTAAGTATTGATTTAACATGTGGTAAGTATGGTCCATGCGCAGAGGCTTTTTGTGATGAATGGGTATGTATGACTGTGGGGGATAAAGTATAATTTCCAAGGATGGGTAGTTTAAACCAGAGGTACTGCAGAATGTAAGGAATAGAATATGTCTGATCAAGTCTAAGGAACAAAGGATCAGACATAATGACTGTTTAAATATATTGCAACAAGAGGGAGATGTGCAAAGGGAGCTGGCTCGCACAGCAAGTTCCAAACCTGACAGGAATGTGATTGCGAGCACACAATCACCGACACATGTCGATGGGGAGAAAACAGCTACAACCAATGGTACATCGACAAATGATAGGAACATTCATGTAAATTGTATTAACCCTAACCCATACATATTGTACCCTGTCTTAAATTCTCTCAAAGGTCATAGGTCGGAGGAAAATTATGGATTCAGCCTAATCTCAACCCTCATCCAGACAGCCACCTTGCAGGAAACTCAGGTGAGCACGGCCCAACCAGTAAGAACAGTGATGGTGTCTCCCACTGAAGAGCCGGGTGAGATCATAGCCACCGGTAAGTGTGAAACTGTTCATTACGCAGAGACAGTAACACCTCACAGTGAGCCGATTAGGAATGGAATGGTAGGGTTACATCCTGTCTTGGTAATAGCAACTCCCAATGGGAGAACCGATAGCCAGGGAGTAACCCTCATCAGAAATTCTGCAATGTATTGCCCGTGGACCAGATCAGAACTGCGGTCAATCATTTCAGAATTCCCTGATCACTGGAGACATTTAGCCAGATGTCAGAAGTTTATTAAGGGTCTGGGTAATGCCCATGAACCCACAAACAAAGATTGGCGGAGAATTTTGAAAGCGTGCCTACCCCCTAATATTGACACCCAAAAATGTATCACGGATTGTAAGATAGAGTCAGACGATCCTCTGACTGACGAATACAATCAGGAGAACGTGGAACGAATTAACATACAACTAGGATTGTACTTCCCCGTTGTTGTCCAGTGGAATAAAATTTTCTCCATAAAACAGAGAGAAAATGAACCGACATCCGAATATTTCCATAGGGCCTTACAAATAATGGCTAGATACACTGGGATATCAGATATAAGGAACAATGCAAATTACAGGGAGGTGGCTGTCTCTGTGCTAATGGACGGGCTCAATAAGGCATTGAAGGTCAGGGTACAGACTTCTTTGCCTAATTGGAGAGGGGTCATGGTAGACACTCTCAGAGAGTGCGCTATCGAGCATGACAGGAATATCTCCAAACACAGAGAACAGCAGGCGAAGAGGCTGAGGACGGTAAGCATACAGGCACTTAAAGGGATGTCCAATCAACCAAGATCCGAGGCCCCTAAAGACTGGAAATGAGCAAGAATATGTTACATTTGTATAAAGGAGGGGCATTTTGCCAGGGATTGTAGGAGTAATGGGACACATAGTAAATATAGACTCCCTAGACAAAGAACACGAGCCACGTTATCAAACACATAGACGGGACCAAGGGACATACAGTATAGTAAGAATTTAAAGCCATATAGAAAACACTAATTTGGTAAATGGGAAGAACGAGAAAAATGCAACATTACCCTTTGACAAAACCTGCAAAAGTTATGATTGGGCCTCTATGATGCTAAACATTTTCTTTTTTTTCCTAGCAGCAGTGGCCCCTGACTAAATTAATCAACAGAGACTTTGTTAAATGTGAAATACATATAGTGTGCTCCCGCTCAGGAAGTACAAAGTATGTTAGACACCCTCAGGGACTAGTGATGAGCGGGTTCGGTTCGTCGGAATCCGAACCCCCCCGAACTTCACCTATTTTTACACGGTTCCAAACAGACTCGGATCCTCCCGCCTTGCTCGGTTAACCCGAGCGCGCCCGAACGTCATCATCCCGCGGTTGGATTCTCGCGAGATTCGTATTCTATATAAGGAGCCGCGCGTCACCGCCATTTTTCACTCGTGCATTGGAGATGATCGTGAGAGGACGTGGCTGGCGTCCTCTCAGTTTCTATGTTCAGTGTGCTGCAAATATCTGTGCTCAGTGTGCTGCAAATATCTGTGCTCAGTGTGCTGCAAGTGCAAATATCTACGTTCTCTGCCTGAAAAACGCTCCATATCTGTGCTCAGTGTGCTGCAAATATCTGTGCTCAGTGTGCTAATTGCTTTATTGTGGGGACCTGCAGTATTATATAGTAGGAGGACAGTGCAGAGTTTTGCTGACCAGTGACCACCAATCTTATACGTTCTCTGCCTGAAAAACGCTCCATATCTGTGCTGCATTGTAGTATATAGTAGGAGGACAGTGCAGAATTTTGCTGACCACCAGTATAACTATATATATAGCAGAACGGTACAGTAGTCCACTGCTCTACCTCTGTGTCGTCAAGTATACTATCCATCCATACCTGTGGTGCATCTCAGTTTTGCACAGTTTGCTGACCACCAGTATATAATATATAGCAGTACGGTACAGTAGGCCACTGCTCTACCTACCTCTGTGTCGTCAAGTATACTATCCATCCATACCTGTGGTGCATTTAAGTTTTGCACAGTTTGCTGACCACCAGTATATAATATATAGCAGTACGGTACAGTAGGCCACTGCTCTACCTACCTCTGTGTCGTCAAGTATACTATCCATCCATACCTGTGGTGCATTTCAGTTTTGCACAGTTTGCTGACCACCAGTATATAATATATAGCAGTAAGGTACAGTAGGCCACTGCTCTACCTACCTCTGTGTCGTCAAGTATACTATCCATCCATACCTGTGGTGCATTTCAGTTTTGCACAGTTTGCTGACCACCAGTATATAATATATAGCAGTACGGTACAGTAGTCCACTGCTCTACCTACATCTGTGTCGTCAAGTATACTATCCATCCATACCTGTGGTGCATTTCAGTTTTTGTGCGCAGTATATATAGCAGTAGGCCATTGCTATTGATAAATATATTACTGGCATATAATTCCACACATTAAAAAATGGAGAACAAAAATGTGGAGGGTAAAATAGGGAAAGATCAAGATCTCCTTCCACCTCATGCTGAAGCTGCTGCCACTAGTCATGGCCGAGACGATGAAATGCCATCAACGTCGTCTGCCAAGGCCGATGCCCAATGTCATAGTAGAGAGCATGTAAAATCCAAAAAACAAAAGTTCAGTAAAATGACCCAAAAATCTAAATTAAAATTGTCTGAGGTGAAGCGTAAACTTGCCAATATGCCATTTACGACACGGAGTGGCAAGGAACGGCTGAGGCCCTCTCCTATGTTCCTCATGACTAGTGGGTCAGCTTCACATGAGGATGGAAGCACTCATCGTCTTGCTAGAAAAATGAAAAGACTTAAGCTGGCAAAAGCACAGCAAAGAACTGTGCGTTCTTCTAAATCACAAATCCCCAAGGAGAGTCCAATTGTGTCGGTTGCGATGCCTGACCTTCCCAACACTGAACGGGAAGAGGTGGCGCCTCCCACCATTTGCACGCCCCCTGCAAGTGCTGGAAGGAGCACCCGCAGTCCTGTTCCTGATAGTCAAATTGAAGATGTCACTGTTGAAGTACACCAGGATGAGGATATGGGTGTTGCTGGCGCTGGGGAGGAAATTGACAAGGAGGATTCTGATGGTGAGGTGGTTTAATTAAGTCAGGCACCCGGGGAGACACCTGTTGTCCGTGGGACGAATATGGCCATTGACATGCCTGGTCAAAATACAAAAAAAAAATCACCTCTTCGGTGTGGAATTATTTCAACAGAAATGCGGACAACTGGTGTCAAGCCGTGTGTTGCCTTTGTCAAGCTGTAATAAGTAGGGGTAAGGACGTTAACCACCTAGGAACATCCTCTCTTATACGTCACCTGGAGCGCATTCATCAGAAGTCATTGACAAGTTCAAAAACTTTGGGTGACAGCGGAAGCAGTCCACTGCCAACTAAATCCCTTCCTCTTGTAACCAAGCTCCTGCAAACCACACCACCAACTCCCTCAGTGTCAATTTCCTCCTTAGACAGGAAAGCCAATAGTCCTGCAGGCGATGTCACTGTCAAGTCTGACGAGTCCTCTCCTGCCTGGGATTCCTCCGATGCATCCTTGAGTGTAACGCCTACTGCTGCTGGCGCTGCTGTTGTTGCTGCTGGGAGTCGATCGTCATCCCAGAGGGTAAGTTGGAAGACCACTTGTACTACTTCCAGTAAGCAATTGACTGTCCAACAGTCCTTTGCGAGGAAGATGAAATATCACAGCAGTCATCCTGCTGCAAAGCGGATAACTCAGGCCTTGGCAGCCTGGGTGGTGAGAAACGTGTTTCCGGTATCCACCGTTAATTCACAGGGAACTAGAGAATTGATTGAGGTACTGTGTCCCCGGTACCAAATACCATCTAGGTTCCATTTCTCTAGGCAGGCGATACCGAAAATGTACACAGACGTCAGAAAAAGAGTCACCAGTGTCCTAAAAAATGCAGTTGTACCCAATGTCCACTTAACCACGGACATGTGGACAAGTGTAGCAGGGCAGACTCAGGACTATATGATTGTGACAGCCCACTGGGTAGATGTATTGCCTCCCGCAGCAAGAACAGCAGCGGCGGCACCAGTAGCAGCATCTCGCAAACGCCAACTCGTTCCTAGGCAGGCTACGCTTTGTATCACCGCTTTCCATAAAAGGCACACAGCTGAAAACCTCTTACGGAAACTGAGGAACATCATCGCAGAATGGCTTACCCCAATTGGACTCTCCTGGGGATTTGTGACATCAGACAACGCCACCAATATTGTGCGTGCATTACATCTGGGCAAATTCCAGCATGTCCCATGTTTTGCACATACATTGAATTTGGTGGTGCAGAATTATTTAAAAAACGACAGGGGCGTGCAAGAGATGCTGTCGGTGGCCCGAAGAATTGTGGGCCATTTTCGGCATTCAGCCACCACGTGCCGAAGACTGGAGCACCAGCAAACACTCCTGAACCTGCCCTGCCATCATCTGAAGCAAGAGGTGGTAACGAGGTGGAATTCAACCCTCTATATGCTTCAGAGGACGGAGGAGCAGCAAAAGGCCATTTAAGCCTATACAGCTACCTACGATATAGGCAAAGGAGGGGGAATGCACCTGACTCAAGCGCAGTGGAGAATGATTTCAACGTTGTGCAAGGTTCTGCAACCCTTTGAACTTGCAGAAGAAGCTGGAGAGATTGAAGGAGGAGCTAAAACAGAGCGATTCCGCTAGGCATGTGGGACTTGTGGATGGAGCCCTTAATTCACTTAACCAGGATTCACGGGTGGTCAATCTGTTGAAATCAGAGCACTACATTTTGGCCACCGTGCTCGATCCTAGATTTAAAACCTACGTTGTATCTCTCTTTCCGGCAGACACAAGTCTGCAGAGGTTCAAAGACCTGCTGGTGAGAAAATTGTCAAGTCAAGCGGAACGTGACCCATCAACAGCTCCTCCTTCACATTCTCCCGCAACTGGGGCTGCGAGGAAAAGGCTAAAAATTCCGAGCCCACCCGCTGGCGGTGATGCAGGGCAGTCTGGAGCGAGTGCTGCCATCTGGTCCGGACTGAAGGACCTGCCAACGATTACTGACATGTCGTCTACTGTCACTGCATATGATTCTGTCACCATGGAAAGAATGGGGGAGGATTATATGAGTGACCGCATCCAAGTAGGCACGTCAGACAGTCCGTACGTATACTGGCAGGAAAAAGAGGCAATTTGGAGGCCCTTGCACAAACTGGCTTTATTTTACCTAAGTTGCCCCCCCTCCAGTGTGTACTCCGAAAGAGTGTTTAGTGCAGCCGCTCACCTTGTCAGCAATCGGCGTATGAGGTTACTTCCAGAAAATGTGGAGAAGATGATGTTCATCAAAATTAATTATAATCAATTCCTCCGTGGAGACATTGACCAGCAGTTGCCTCCAGAAAGTACACAGGGACCTGAGAAGGTGGATTCCAGTGGGGACAAATTAATAATCTGTAAGGAGGGGGATGTACACAGTGAAAGGGGTGAGGAATCGGACAATGAGGAGGAGGTGGACATCTTGCCTCTGTAGAGCCAGTTTGTGCAAGGAGAGATTGATTGCTTCTTTTTTGGTGGGGGCCCAAACCAACCAGTCATTTCAGTCACAGTTGTGTGGCAGACCCTGTCGCTGAAATGATGGGTTTGTTAAAGTGTGCATGTCCTGTTTATACAACATAAGGGTGGGTGGGAGGGCCCAAGGACAATTCCATCTTGCACCTCTTTTTTCTTTCATTTTTCTTTGCATCATGTGCTGTTTGGGGAATATTTTTTGAAGTGCCATCCTGTCTGACACTGCAGTGCCATTACTAGATGGGCCAGGTGTTTGTGTCGGCACTTGGGTCGCTTAGCTTAGTCACACAGCTACCTCATTGCGCCTCTTTTTTTCTTTGCATCATGTGCTGTTTGGGGACTATTTTTTTGAAGTGCCATCCTGTCTGACACTGCAGTGCCACTCCTAGATGGGCCAGGTGTTTGTGTCAGCCACTTGGGTCGATTTGCTTAGTCACACAGCTACCTCATTGCGCCTCTTTTTTTCTTTGCATCATGTGCTGTTTGGGGACTATTTTTTTGAAGTGCCATCCTGTCTGACACTGCAGTGCCACTCCTAGATGGGCCAGGTGTTTGTGTTGGCCACTTGGGTCGCTTAGCTTAGTCACACAGCTACCTCATTGCGCCTCTTTTTTTCTTTGCATCATGTGCTGTTTGGGGACTATTTTTTTGAAGTGCCATCCTGTCTGACACTGCAGTGCCACTCCTAGATGGGCCAGGTGTTTGTGTCGGCCACTTGGGGCGCTTAGCTTAGTCACACAGCTACCTCATTGTGCCTCTTTTTTTGTTTGCATCATGTGCTGTTTGGGGACTATTTTTTTGAAGTGCCATCCTCTCTGACACTGCAGTGCCTCTCCTAGATGGGCCAGGTGTTTGTGTCGGCCACTTGGGTCGCTTAGCTTAGTCACACAGCTACCTCATTGTGCCTCTTTTTTTCTTTGCATCATGTGCTGTTTGGGGACTGTTTTTTTTTAAGTGCCATCCTGTCTTACACTGCAGTGCCACTCCTAGATGGGCCAGGTGTTTGTGTCGGCCACTTGGGTCGCTTAGCTTAGTCACACAGCTACCTCATTGCGCCTCTTTTTTCTTTGCATCATGTGCTGTTTGGGGACAATTTTTTAAATTTGTCATACTGTCTGACACTGCAGTGCCACTCCTAGATGGGCCAGGTGTTTGTGTCGGCCACTTAAGTCGCTTTGCTTAGTCATCCAGCGACCTTGGTGCAAATTTTAGGACTAAAAATAATATTATGAGGTGTGAGGTGTTCAGAATAGACTGGAAATGAGTGTAAATTATGGTTATTGAGGTTAATAATACTATGGGATCAAAATGACCCCCAAGTTCTATGATTTAAGCTGTTTTTGAGGGTTTTTTTGTAAAAAAACACCCGAATCCAAAACACACCCGAATCCGGCAAAAAATTTTCAGGGAGGTTTTGCCAAAATGCGTCCGAATCCAAAACATGGACAGCGGAACCAAATCCAAAACCAAAACACAAAACCCGAAAAATTTCCGGTGCACATCACTATCAGAGACTAAAGTTGCATTTCACTGTTCTAGATTCATGTCTATCACAGGTAGAGGAAATTATCTCGCAAAATACCGGGTTCCCTATGAACTTAGGATGGACAGGACGCTGGATCGATGGCTGGGATAGTCCCAGTAGTGATACAACAAACACAAACTTTAAAGGGGAGTAGACCAAGTAGGGAATCAATTCCCGTAGTGCCCAATCCAACTGTCATTTTAATAAAATTCTCTTCACCTCTACAAAACCTATCTGTTACCAACCTCTATTCTGTTTTTCTTCAGTTTCCCCTCCATCTTTTATGTTCACCTACAGGAGGGTACAATACATGGACCCGATTACAGTTCATACACCACATGCCTTATCGGTCTTTCAGAGTGCTGCCCGAACCCGGTATATCTCACCAGCACGATGGCACCAGTATTACTGCAGTGTGCCTTGTCATGCACAAAGGGTGGAGAATGAGAATACTGGTGAAGGGAAATTGTGTACAGACAGTGATATGCATGATGGTGTGACAGCCCGTTGGTGAACGCAAACCTGACATTTTCTTTTTTTTTCTCTTCTTTTCTTTTCTCTCTCCTCTAGAGACGTTTTTACCCTACACAACAAATACACAACAATTAATCGAAATGCAAAATTTGTGTTCCCTACAGGAGAAGGCCATCTGGAAGGTGAAGGGATATGGTCAGGAGTCCTCAGGACTTTGGAAAGATGGACACGGTAAGCCAGTGGCCCCCAGGGCATACCTCCCAAGCCTAGCTGAGGCGGCACACGGTCTGACTCATCTGGGCAAGGAAGGTATGTGCAAGTTGGAAAGAGCCTAGTGGAGTGCACCAGGGTTCTCTTCTCATGCAGGTAAGAAAGCAATGACATGTCTTACTTGTTTGAGGAAGAATATTGGTAAGACAATACCAACGGAGTCATCCCATATCCCTCCTACAGATGGACCTTTCCAGGTAATACAAATCGACTTCAAACAGTTACCACCCTGTAGGAATTTAAAGTATGTATTAGTATGTACCAATGTCTTTTCGAACTGGGTAGAAGCATTCCCCGCTGCCACAAATACTGCCGTGTTCACAACAAAGAAAATCGTGCAGGACTTTGTGTGTAGATATGGTATCCCTAAAATGATTGAAAATGATAGGGGTACCCATTTTACGGGTGAAGTCTTTCAGGTCATGTGCAAACTGATGGGTATTAATAGTAAGCTGCATACTCTATACCGGCCACAGGCCAGTGCGAAGGTGGAGAGAATGAACAGCACTATTAAGAACAAACTGAGCAAAGTGATGGCTGAAACTGGACTGTTGTGGCCAGAAGCATTGCCACTAGTGTTGTACAGCATCAGAACCACTCCCAGGTCGCCGCTTAACTTATCACCCTTCGAAGTTCTTTTTGGACGACAACCCCATGTAATGATAGACCCCCAGGATGATTTGAAGTGCAATAATGAGATGACTGTGCAATATTTGGTTAGGATGAGCCAGCAACTGAGAAACCAGCAAAGGAATCTAAAACTGGCGATTCCTGACCTACCAAACAGTAATTGTCATGACATTGAACCTGGGGATTATGTGATGATTCGACATTTTCTACGCTCTGGTTGCCTCATTGACAGGTGGGAAGGACTGTATCAAGTTTTGTTGACCAGCACGACAGCACTAAAGGTTGCCGAGAGAGAGACTTGGGTCTACTCGTCCCACTGCAAGAAGGTCGCTGACCCAGAGAAAACTCGTGACAAAGAAAAAGGTGAAGAGAACCTTGTATCACTAGAGAATCTATCCGGGAAAGCTGAGACGCAGGACTGTTGGACAGTACCTGAGCGTGGAGAACAACAAAATCAGGGATGGTTGTCGTAACATTTTTTCTTTTTTTCCCTACTCCCACTGCATTTTTTCTCTTTTTCCACTTCCTATTTTTCTGCTTAACGAAATGGATCCACACCAAGAGACTGTGTTCCGGCTTTTTCTTGTGACTCTGTTTTTGATCAGGACAATTTGTTTTTGTGAGGGCCCCCGAGACGTCGAGCAAGGATCTGGAATGGGTTCTGATGGAGAGTACGGATTCGTAGGACCCCAGGATCAGCATATCACTTTGGTCAAAGCTGGTATCACGAAGAGATCTGGTAGTCACGGGGCTCGGAGGCAATGTGAAGGGTTATTGTCTGATGAATACTGCATATGTGCGCATTGCGACAACATAGTCGAAGATGGGTGCATCCAGAGATGTCAGTCAAACAATAATATCGACATGGGCCGACATCCTTTGAGTGATTACCACTCATTAGTGGGTACGGTCTTAAACCAAACAGAATGCTGGGTGTGCTCACAAGTACCTCAAGAACAGAGTAAGTCGGGATTAGTGCCATACCCTCTAACAGTAAACTAGGTACTCGAATTATGGGGGGGGGGGGAGACCGGTGGACAAGAAATTCAACATATCTAGGCCCCTTAGCTTGAAGCTCCACCAGTACCACATAGCTAGGTCACTGTTGTGTTTTAACGTGTCCAATTTCCGGAGACCAGGAAATTGGGAAGTGACATGGAATAACCAGACAATGACCTCACATAGAGCTGATAAAGTACCCATCAACTCCGAACTTGTACGTAAGATAGCCACAAGTGGGAAGTACTTTCGATATAGGTATACACGTGGGCTCAAAACCATGTGGGCTGGAAAAGTGTTGCAGGGGTATTGTGCCCACATCATCCAGCCCGATACTTGTACTGATGAAATGGGAGAACTGGGGACTGGTTTCTTTATAAGAAAAATCTGTGATACGGTTTTGTTGCATTTTGTCCCTTATGTTCTTCCAGACGATGCCTACTTCATATGTGGAAGGAAAGCATACAAGTGGCTTACTCCGAGCTCTGAAGGTTTGTGTTATATTGGCAGAGTACTACCAGAGGTTATGACCATTGCACACGACAGAGTGAAAGATATTCACCGCAACGCTCAGACTCCTTATACTCATACACATTATGAACACATTGTCAAGAGACACCTCATAAGTAGGACAAAGCCCGCAGCCTCTGATTTGATCCATGAATCCACCGGGATTCAAATTCTTCACGCAGAGGAATTATAAATTATAGGTACATCCATGCGCTGGTGAACTTGATAGATAATATCACTGAAATGTATGATGACACCTTCAGGTATACGGGTAGGGAGCTACAGGCCTACAAGAAGGAGCTGGTCCAGCACAGGATGGTCTTGAATTACGTCACGGCTGTGACAGGTGGGTACTGTGTTACTCTGGCAACTCAATATGGTGTGAAGTGCTGTACGTATATCACGAACAGTACCGAAGACCCAACGGAGATCATTGATCAAAAGATGGATGATATCTTGCAGTTGAAGTGGGACCTCAGACGGAAGCACAACCTTACTTTAACGGCTGTGGGTAATGAATTGACCAGCTGGGCCTCATGGTTGAACCCACTCAAATGGTTCTCTGGGTTAGGAGAGTGGGCCCAAAATGTAATTGCGAGTGTGGGAAAGTTTCTCCTCTGTATCCTGGGTGTCGTCATAATTATTGGTCTGATATTCAGATGTGTTCGAATTTTGACGCGGCGCCAACACAGGACAAATTTGATGAGTCTAAGGAGCGAGGGCGTTGTAACAGCGGCAGATTTGATTTATGACCCATCCGTAGAAACAGTGTTGTGATAAGGATTGTAAATGAATTTCATGGCCTGTTTCTTTCACCATTTTTCTGTTTTCCTCTCTACCCAGAGACATCCAACCGGAAAAGACTTCAGTATACCCAAAATTTATGTAAATGTATTTTTATGTGTCTTACCATCATCACTGCAATCTTCAGTTAATGACACACATAGTCGATAAATGTTATCCACACATAATAGCATACACATACATCTCCCCATCATGTATCATCAGATAAATATGCTCCCCATTTGTTGGTATAAGAAGCCGGAAAGGTGAGGGCTAATGGCCTTTGCCAGAAAAGAGCTCAGAAGTGTTTGTTTGCCCATGTACAGACCCTTAATACGGGATGAGAAGGATTTAATGTATACTTCGCAGTACCTCAAAGCTTACTTAGAACATATACGGCACGATGATACATGCCCCTCAGACATTTACTCATACATACATGCTTTTTTCCTATCCCACTAGGCTATACATTTCCCACCTACAACTCTTCCCCTGTTACCCAAACTTTTGTACATATTGTAAATGTAGTATTTTCAGTATTATTAGTTATGTATGGCAGTTATTGTTTACTGCCAAAGGGTGGACTGTTGAAGTCAAAAATATTATACCCACACACATCACATACAAACACCACACAGAGTGGCCTCCGTGCGTGTGCTTGTTCTGCTGTGCGTGCGCATGCCCGCAGGTTGCGTATATTGGCTCACAAAGTCCTGCGTATTAACGTGTGGTATGAGTAAATACGGTAGCATACGCATTCGCATGGAAAAGCCACAAAGACATATCTGATATTTAATCCACATAGTGCATAATTTAAACATAGCATATACGCACCACACCAGCAAGTTACATTTACTTTGGAAGTATAACAACAAAGGGATTCAACTTTACAGGATATGAGGGGACAGAATTAGGTTAGGATGTGGTGTTTGGTATTCAGCTGTACAGTATTTCAAGGGCAATATTCCGATGGCAGTTTGCAGAAAGTAGCATGCTCCTGCGCATAGATAAGCGCAGGAATATATTATTAATATCACACTGTATTTACTGTACTCTTGATATTCGACGGGAACCCAGTGGAGGACACCTGCAAGTGCACCTGGACCAGGCATCACCCACCTATTCAAACCCACCTATGACCCTCTCATGTATTGTAAATGACCAGCCCTTTGACCTATGAAAGAAGATATTACAGTTTCCTTTGTTTCATGCTTTGGACTATTGCATAAAAGCCAAGCCTCCTGGCCGGCCTCAGTCTATTCTCTGACGGTCATCTTTCCAGATTGACTGAGGACCGGATCTGGGTGGCACAGGCGAACAAACGTATGTATCCATTGGTTGTAGCTTCTTCTCTGTAATAGTGTTGTATTTCTCTGTGAACCCCCTTTTAAGTAAATATTTGTTGCTGCGTTGGACCACTACATAACATATACAATTGGTGTCGCATTCCTTTCCTGTTAGGGGTTAAAGTGTATTCGGCCGCACGTGTAGCTACTTTGTGCTTACAGTGTGACGGCGTGCTTACGCAACGTGTACGCATTTCATAGAGGTTTATCACACACGCTTAGTGGTCGCAGCGGCCTGAACATTTCTGTATTTAGGTATTGCTTTTTCCTGTAAGTTAAACAAACTTAACACCATATAAATTATTCCATTCTAAGTACAGGCTGGTGTCTGATCTCCTCCACTGGGAACTCTCCCCAAACCTACGCTCTCTGCTCCTTGTCACTCTCTGAATATCTATCTATCTATCTATCTATCTATCTATCTATCTATCTATCTATCTATCTATCTATCTATCTATCTAAAGGCCCCCATGCACTACGACGAGGTATCGCATGCGCTCTGTCACAAGCGATACCCCTTGAACTCCCTGCCAGCCGCCGGCAGCTCCAGGACTCACGATATTGTGAGTCCAGGACACCTTCGCTCAAGATGTGCTAACGTTAGATCGGGAGTGTGCCTCATATCGTAATTCTAAGTGGACCACACATGATGTGGTCCACTTACGTCGGCCCGATGCATTGATATCGTGCCAAAAGGCACGATATTGCTCTAGTGTATGATGGGGCCTTAACCTTAATATCCTATGTTGATCCGGCCCCATGTTCTCAAATACATCTTCCTCTTTTGGAAGGTGGAATCAATACCTGTAGCTAACAGGATAATTAAGTTGCTATATTGATAAACTGTTTCCATATCACTGTATATCAAAAATTTAAAGCTGTTTAGAGTCAAATAACTGTAAACATAATAAGTCATTTACTCAGTATCAATTGTGTACATAAACTAAACAAGACAACGTGTTTGCGGTCTAAACAAGCCTCAGCATCTCATATTCCTCTGCAAGCAGTGGCACCAAGAAGGCAGGGGGGAGCGAGTACTAATTCCCTGGACTTCTTAAAGGGTCCCGGCATGGTCCCAGATCCACGTGACACCTCACCCCCTTTCTTTTCCTCTTACCTATCACCAGCAGAAGCCACTTTCCCCAGCCCAGCACATACTGCTATGTGTTGGGCTACAGTTGATCCAGTGTGGCTCCTCTCCCAACTGGGGGCAGCGATAGCGCTGATTGCTGACGTTGCAGCTTGGTGTCGACTCTTGGCGCATAAAAAAATAATTTCTATAGTTAGTTCTTTTAAAGGGGAGTGGCCACACCTCTGTTGTTAGCCACACACCCTTTTATTACGGGGGTCCAGGAAAGCTGTCTACGACTCTTTGCCAGGCCTTATTTCATTATTTACTCAGAAAAAAAGAGTTAATAAAACTAATTATTTTATTTTACGTATACAAATCCACTGCAAAAGCATCAGTTCACGTAGAAATGTTGCAGTCACGCTGCGTGTTTATTAATGTGATTATTTTTGTTTATATCACCGGGGAGAAGTGCATGAAAAGTCAGGGAAATATCCAGGAAGTGATATGACCATATAAGAGGTGGCTATAAGTTCTTGCAGGTTCTTAAAAGTTGTCGAATGGCTTTTTAAAAAAAAAAAAAATATTAATAGAAGAAAAATTATAGTCATCAAGTGTTTATCAGTGAGTTAAAGTCTTTACAGTATTTTGGGGTACAAAAAAAGTGTGTCATGTGATTTCCCAGTGTTTTTAAACAATTATTTAAAATCTTTCTGAGAAAAAACAACAACCTTTTAGCTCCATTCTACACATTCAAAACCTAATTTCCTATCAATACACCTCTACCAGTGATGATGCAGGCGAGGCAGAGCCTTTCCTGTCACACTCAAGGTTACGCAAAAGTTTTCACCATATAAAGTATGTGAAAAATATATATTACAAATATCTTCTTTGTATTATTCTAACCATGTTTCACTTACTCCTCTACATACCTGTCCCACATCATTTATTCCTCTACATACCTGTCCTATATCAGTTACACCTCTACATACATGTCCCACATCATTTACTTCTCTACATACATGCTGTAACATTATTTACACCTCTACATACATGTCCCACATCATTTACTCCTCTACATACCTGTCCCACATCATATACACCTCTACATACCTGTCCCACATCATAATTTAGAGATGAGCGCCGGAAATTTTTCGGGTTTTGTGTTTTGGTTTTGGGTTCGGTTCCGCGGCCGTGTTTTGGGTTCGACCGCGTTTTGGCAAAACCTCACCGAATTTTTTTTGTCGGATTCGGGTGTGTTTTGGATTCGGGTGTTTTTTTCCAAAAAACCTAAAAAACAGCTTAAATCATAGAATTTGGCGGTCATTTTGATCCCAAAGTATTATTAACCTCAAAAACCATAATTTCCACTCATTTTCAGTCTATTCTGAATACCTCACACCTCACAATATTATTTTTAGTCCTAAAATTTGCATCGAGGTCGCTGTGTGAGTAAGATAAGCGACCCTAGTGGCCGACACAAACACCGGGCCCATCTAGGAGTGGCACTGCAGTGTCACGCAGGATGGCCCTTCCAAAAAACCCTCCCCAAACAGCACATGACGCAAAGAAAAAAAGAGGCGCAATGAGGTAGCTGTGTGAGTAAGATTAGCGACCCTAGTGGCCGACACAAACACCGGGCCCATCTAGGAGTGGCACTGCAGTGTCACGCAGGATGTCCCTTCCAAAAAACCCTCCCCAAACAGCACATGACGCAAAGAAAAAAAGAGGCGCAATGAGGTAGCTGTGTGAGTAAGATAAGCGACCCTAGTGGCCGACACAAACACCGGGCCCATCTAGGAGTGTCACTGCAGTGTCACGCAGGATGTCCCTTCCAAAAAACCCTCCCCAAACAGCACATGACGCAAAGAAAAAAAGAGGCGCAATGAGGTAGCTGTGTGAGTAAGATAAGCGACCCTAGTGGCCGACACAAACACCGGGCCCATCTAGGAGTGGCACTGCAGTGTCACGCAGGATGTCCCTTCCAAAAAACCCTCCCCAAACAGCACATGACGCAAAGAAAAAGAAAAGAAAAAAGAGGTGCAAGATGGAATTGTCCTTGGGCCCTCCCACCCACCCTTATGTTGTATAAACAAAACAGGACATGCACACTTTAACCAACCCATCATTTCAGTGACAGGGTCTGCCACACGACTGTGACTGATATGACGGGTTGGTTTGGACCCCCCCCAAAAAAGAAGCAATTAATCTCTCCTTGCACAAACTGGCTCTACAGAGGCAAGATGTCCACCTCATCATCACCCTCCGATATATCACCGTGTACATCCCCCTCCTCACAGATTATCAATTCGTCCCCACTGGAATCCACCATCTCAGCTCCCTGTGTACTTTGTGGAGGCAATTGCTGCTGGTCAATGTCTCCGCGGAGGAATTGATTATAATTCATTTTAATGAACATCATCTTCTCCACATTTTCTGGATGTAACCTCGTACGCCGATTGCTGACAAGGTGAGCTGCGGCACTAAACACTCTTTCGGAGTACACACTTATGGGAGGGCAACTTAGGTAGAATAAAGCCAGTTTGTGCAAGGGCCTCCAAATTGCCTCTTTTTCCTGCCAGTATAAGTACGGACTGTGTGACGTGCCTACTTGGATGCGGTCACTCATATAATCCTCCACCATTCTATCAATGTTGAGAGAATCATATGCAGTGACAGTAGACGACATGTCCGTAATCGTTGTCAGGTCCTTCAGTCCGGACCAGATGTCAGCATCAGCAGTCGCTCCAGACTGCCCTGCATCACCGCCAGCGGGTGGGCTCGGAATTCTGAGCCTTTTCCTCGCACCCCCAGTTGCGGGAGAATGTGAAGGAGGAGATGTTGACAGGTCGCGTTCCGCTTGACTTGACAATTTTGTCACCAGCAGGTCTTTGAACCCCAGCAGACTTGTGTCTGCCGGAAAGAGAGATCCAAGGTAGGCTTTAAATCTAGGATCGAGCACGGTGGCCAAAATGTAGTGCTCTGATTTCAACAGATTGACCACCCGTGAATCCTTGTTAAGCGAATTAAGGGCTCCATCCACAAGTCCCACATGCCTAGCGGAATCGCTCCGTGTTAGCTCCTCCTTCAATGTCTCCAGCTTCTTCTGCAAAAGCCTGATGAGGGGAATGACCTGACTCAGGCTGGCAGTGTCTGAACTGACTTCACGTGTGGCAAGTTCAAAGGGCATCAGAACCTTGCACAACGTTGAAATCATTCTCCACTGCGCTTGAGACAGGTGCATTCCACCTACTATATCGTGCTCAATTGTATAGGCTTGAATGGCCTTTTGCTGCTCCTCCAACCTCTGAAGCATATAGAGGGTTGAATTCCACCTCGTTACCACTTCTTGCTTCAGATGATGGCAGGGCAGGTTCAGTAGTTTTTGGTGGTGCTCCAGTCTTCTGTACGTGGTGCCTGTACGCCGAAAGTGTCCCGCAATTCTTCTGGCCACCGACAGCATCTCTTGCACGCCCCTGTCGTTTTTTAAAAAATTCTGCACCACCAAATTCAAGGTATGTGCAAAACATGGGACGTGCTGGAATTTGCCCATATTTAATGCACACACAATATTGCTGGCGTTGTCCGATGCCACAAATCCACAGGAGAGTCCAATTGGGGTAAGCCATTCCGCGATGATCTTCCTCAGTTGCCGTAAGAGGTTTTCAGCTGTGTGCGTATTCTGGAAACCGGTGATACAAAGCGTAGCCTGCCTAGGAAAGAGTTGGCGTTTGCGAGATGCTGCTACTGGTGCCGCCGCTGCTGTTCTTGCGGCGGGAGTCCATACATCTACCCAGTGGGCTGTCACAGTCATATAGTCCTGACCCTGCCCTGCTCCACTTGTCCACATGTCCGTGGTTAAGTGGACATTGGGTACAGCTGCATTTTTTAGGACACTGGTGACTCTTTTTCTGAGGTCTGTGTACATTTTCGGTATCGCCTGCCTAGAGAAATGGAACCTAGATGGTATTTGGTACCGGGGACACAGTACCTCCAACAAGTCTCTAGTTGGCTCTGCAGTAATGATGGATACCGGAACCACGTTTCTCACCACCCAGGATGCCAAGGCCTCAGTTATCCGCTTTGCAGTAGGATGACTGCTGTGATATTTCATCTTCCTCGCAAAGGACTGTTGAACAGTCAATTGCTTACTGGAAGTAGTACAAGTGGGCTTACGACTTCCCCTCTGGGATGACCATCGACTCCCAGCGGCAACAACAGCAGCGCCAGCAGCAGTAGGCGTTACACGCAAGGATGCATCGGAGGAATCCCAGGCAGGAGAGGACTCGTCAGAATTGCCAGTGACATGGCCTGCAGGACTATTGGCATTCCTGGGGAAGGAGGAAATTGACACTGAGGGAGTTGGTGGGGTGGTTTGCGTGAGCTTGGTTACAAGAGGAAGGGATTTACTGGTCAGTGGACTGCTTCCGCTGTCACCCAAAGTTTTTGAACTTGTCACTGACTTATTATGAATGCGCTGCAGGTGACGTATAAGGGAGGATGTTCCGAGGTGGTTAACGTCCTTACCCCTACTTATTACAGCTTGACAAAGGGAACACACGGCTTGACACCTGTTGTTCGCATTTCTGGTGAAATACCTCCACACCGAAGAGCTGATTTTTTTGGTATTTTCACCTGGCATGTCAACGGCCATATTCCTCCCACGGACAACAGGTGTCTCCCCGGGTGCCTGACTTAAACAAACCACCTCACCATCAGAATCCTCCTGGTCAATTTCCTCCCCAGCGCCAGCAACACCCATATCCTCCTCATCCTGGTGTACTTCAACACTGACATCTTCAATCTGACTATCAGGAACTGGACTGCGGGTGCTCCTTCCAGCACTTGCAGGGGGCGTGCAAATGGTGGAAGGCGCATGCTCTTCACGTCCAGTGTTGGGAAGGTCAGGCATCGCAACCGACACAATTGGACTCTCCTTGTGGATTTGGGATTTTGAAGAATGCACAGTTCTTTGCTGTGCTGCTTTTGCCAGCTTGAGTCTTTTCATTTTTCTAGCAAGAGGCTGAGTGCTTCCATCCTCATGTGAAGCTGAACCACTAGCCATGAACATAGGCCAGGGCCTCAGCCGTTCCTTGCCACTCCGTGTGGTAAATGGCATATTGGCAAGTTTACGCTTCTCCTCCGACAATTTTATTTTAGGTTTTGGAGTCCTTTTTTTACTGATATTTGGTGTTTTGGATTTGACATGCTCTGTACTATGACATTGGGCATCGGCCTTGGCAGACGACGTTGCTGGCATTTCATAGTCTCGGCCATGACTAGTGGCAGCAGCTTCAGCACGAGGTGGAAGTGGATCTTGATCTTTCCCTAATTTTGGAACCTCAACATTTTTGTTCTCCATATTTTAATAGGCACAACTAAAAGGCACCTCAGGTAAACAATGGAGATGGATGGATTGGATACTAGTATACAATTATGGACGGGCTGCCGAGTGCCGACACAGAGGTAGCCACAGCCGTGAACTACCACACTGTACTGTGTCTGCTGCTAATATATAGACTGGTTGATAAAGAGATAGTATACTCGTAACTAGTATGTATGTATAAAGAAAGAAAAAAAAATCCACGGTTAGGTGGTATATACAATTATGGACGGGCTGCCGAGTGCCGACACAGAGGTAGCCACAGCCGTGAACTACCGCACTGTACTGTGTCTGCTGCTAATATATAGACTGGTTGATAAAGAGATAGTATACTCGTAACTAGTATGTATGTATAAAGAAAGAAAAAAAAACCACGGTTAGGTGGTATATACAATTATGGACGGGCTGCCGAGTGCCGACACAGAGGTAGCCACAGCCGTGAACTACCGCACTGTACTGTGTCTGCTGCTAATATATAGACTGGTTGATAAAGAGATAGTATACTCGTAACTAGTATGTATGTATAAAGAAAGAAAAAAAACCACGGTTAGGTGGTATATACAATTATGGACGGGCTGCCGAGTGCCGACACAGAGGTAGCCACAGCCGTGAACTACCGCACTGTACTGTGTCTGCTGCTAATATATAGACTGGTTGATAAAGAGATAGTATACTCGTAACTAGTATGTATGTATAAAGAAAGAAAAAAAAACACGGTTAGGTGGTATATACAATTATGGACGGGCTGCCGAGTGCCGACACAGAGGTAGCCACAGCCGTGAACTACCGCACTGTACTGTGTCTGCTGCTAATATAGACTGGTTGATAAAGAGATAGTATACTCGTAACTAGTATGACTATAAAGAAAGAAAAAAAAACCACGGTTAGGTGGTATATACAATTATGGACGGGCTGCCGAGTGCCGACACAGAGGTAGCCACAGCCGTGAACTACCGCACTTTACTGTGTCTGCTGCTAATATAGACTGGTTGATAAAGAGATAGTATACTACTAATATTATATATACTGGTGGTCAGGTCACTGGTCACTAGTCACACTGGCAGTGGCACTCCTGCAGCAAAAGTGTGCACTGTTTAATTTTAATATAATATTATGTACTCCTGGCTCCTGCTATAACCTATAACTGGCACTGCAGTGCTCCCCAGTCTCCCCCACAATTATAAGCTGTGTGAGCTGAGCACAGTCAGATATATATATACATTGATGCAGCACACTGGGCTGAGCAGTGCACACAGATATGGTATGTGACTGAGTCACTGTGTGTATCGTTTTTTTCAGGCAGAGAACGGATATATTAAATAAAACAAACAACTGCACTGTCTGGTGGTCACTGTGGTCGTCAGTCACTAAACTCTGCACTCTCTTCTACAGTATCACAGCCTCAGGTCAATCTCTCTCTCTCTCTCTCAACCCTAATCTAAATGGAGAGGACGCCAGCCACGTCCTCTCCCTATCAATCTCAATGCACGTGTGAAAATGGCGGCGACGCGCGGCTCCTTATATAGAATCCGAGTCTCGCGAGAATCCGACAGCGTCATGATGACGTTCGGGCGCGCTCGGGTTAACCGAGCAAGGCGGGAGGATCCGAGTCTGCTCGGACCCGTGAAAAAAACATGAAGTTCGTGCGGGTTCGGATTCAGAGAAACCGAACCCGCTCATCTCTACATCATATACTCCTCTACATACCTGTCCAACATCATATACTCCTCTACATACCTGTTGAACCTCATATACTCCTCTACATACCTGTCCTACATCATTTACTCCTCTACAAACCTGTCCCACATAATACACTCCTCTACATACCTGTCCCACCTCACATACTCCTCTACATACCTCTCCTACATCATATACTCCTCTACATACCTCTCCTACATCATATACTCCTCTACATACCTGTCCCACATCATATACTCCTCTACATACCTGTCCCACCTCATATACTCCTCTACATACCTGTTCTACATCAAATACTCTTCTACATACCTGTCCCACATCATATACACCTCTACATACCTGTCCCACATCATATACTCCTCTACATATCTGTCCCACATTATATACTCCTCTACATACCTGTCCCACCTCATATACTCCTCTACATACCTGTCCTACATCATTTACTCCTCTACATACCTGTCCCACATCATTTACTCCTCTACATACCTGTCCCACATCATTTACTCCTCTACATACCTGTCCCACATCATATACTCCTCTACATACCTTTCCCACGTCGTATACTCCTCTACATACCTGTCCCACATCATATACCTGTACCACATAATTTACTTCTCACCATACCTCTCCCACATAATTTACTGCTCACCATACCTGTCCCACATCATTTACACCTCACCATACCTGTCTTACATCATTTACTCCTCTATATATCTGTCCCACATCATTGACTCCGCTACATACCTGTCCCACATCATATACTCCTCTACATACCTGCCCCACATCATTCACTCCTCTACATACCTGTCCCACATCATATACTCCTCTACATACCTGTCCCACATCATTTACTCCTCTACATACCTGTCCCACATCACATACTCCTCTACATACATGTCCCACATCATTTACTCCTCTACATACATGCTCTAACATTATTAACACCTCTACATACATGTCCCACATCACTTACTCCTCTACATACCTGTCCCACATCATATACACCTCTACATACCTGTCCCACATCATATACTCCTCTACATACCTGTCCAACATCATATACTCCTCTACAAACCTGTTGAACCTCATATACTCCTCTACATACCTGTCCTACATCATTTACTCCTCTACAAACCTGTCCCACATTATTCACTCCTCTACATACCTGTCCCACCTCACATACTCCTCTACATACCTCTCCTACATCATATACTCCTCTACATACCTGTCCCACCTCGTATACTCCTCTACATACCTGTTCTACATCAAATACTCCTCTACATACCTGTCCCACCTCATATACTCCTCTACATACCTGTCCAACATCATTTACTCCTGGACATACCTGTCCCATATCATATAATCCTTTATATACCTCTCCCACCTCATATACTCCTCTACATACCTGTCCTACATCATATACTTCTCTACATACCTGTCCCTCATCATTTACCCCTCTACATACCTGTCCAACATCATTTACAACTCTACATACCTGTCCCACATCATATACACCTCTACATACCTGTCCCACATCATATACTCCTCTACATACCTGTCCCACATCATATACTCCTCTACATACCTGTCCCACCTCATATACTCCTCTACATACCTGTCCTACATCATTTACTCCTCTACATACCTGTCCTACATAATTTACTCCTCTACATACCTGTCCTACATCATATACTCCTCTACATACCTGTCCCACATCATATACTTCTCTACATACCTGTCCCACATCATATACTCCTCTACATACCTGTCCCACATCATATACTTCTCTACATACCTGTCCCACCTCATATACTCCTCTACATACCTGTCCCACATCATATACTTCTCTACATACCTGTCCCACATCATATACTCCTCTACATACCTGTCCCACATCATATACTCCTCTACATACCTGTCCCACCTCATATACTCCTCTACATACCTGTCCAACATCATTTACTCCTGGACATACCTGTCCCACATCATATAATCCTTTACATACCTGTCCCACCTCATATACTCCTCTACATACCTGTCCTACATCATATACTTCTCTACATACCTGTCCCTCATCATTTACCCCTCTACATACCTGTCCAACATCATTTACAACTCTACATACCTGTCCCACATCATATACACCTCTACATACCTGTCCCACATCATATACTCCTCTACATACCTGTCCCACATCATATACTCCTCTACATACCTGTCCCACCTCATATACTCCTCTACATACCTGTCCTACATCATTTACTCCTCTACATACCTGTCCTACATAATTTACTCCTCTACATACCTGTCCTACATCATATACTCCTCTACATACCTGTCCCACATCATATACTTCTCTACATACCTGTCCCACATCATATACTCCTCTACATACCTTTCCCACGTCGTATACTCCTCTACATACCTGTCCCACATCATATACCTGTACCACATAATTTACTCCTCACCGTACCTCTCCCACATAATTTACTCCTCACCATACCTGTCCCACATCATTTACACCTCACCATACCTGTCCTACATCATTTACTCCTCTACATATCTGTCCCACGTCATTGACTCCTCTACATACCTGTCCCACATCATATACTCCTCTACATACCTGTCCCACATCATTCACTCCTCTATATACCTGTCCCACATCATATACTCCTCTACATACCTGTCTCACATCATTTGCTCCTCTACATACCTGTCCCACATCACATACTCCTCTACATACCTGTCCCTCATCATTTACCCCTCTACATACCTGTCCAACATCATTTACAACTTTACATACCTATCCCACATCATATACACCTCTACATACCTGTCCCACATCATATACTCCTCTACATACCTGTCCCACATCATATACTCCTCTACATACCTGTCCCACCTCATATACTCCTCTACATACCTGTCCTACATCATTTACTCCTCTACATACCTGTCCTACATAATTTACTCCTCTACATACCTGTCCTACATCATATACTCCTCTACATACCTGTCCCACATCATATACTTCTCTACATACCTGTCCCACATCATATACTCCTCTACATACCTGTCCCACATCATACACTTCTCTACATACCTGTCCCACCTCATATACTCCTCTACATACCTGTCCAACATCATTTACTCCTGGACATACCTGTCCCACATCATATAATCCTTTACATACCTGTCCCACCTCATATACTCCTCTACATATCTGTCCTACATCATATACTTCTCTACATACCTGTCCCTCATCATTTACCCCTCTACATACCTGTCCAACATCATTTACAACTCTACATACCTGTCCCACATCATATACACCTCTACATACCTGTCCCACATCATATACTCCTCTACATACCTGTCCCACCTCATATACTCCTCTACATACCTGTCCCACCTCATATACTCCTCTACATACTTGTCCTACATCATTTACTCCTCTACATACCTGTCCTACATAATTTACTCCTCTACATACCTGTCCTACATCATATACTCCTCTACATACCTGTCCCACATCATATACTCCTCTACATACCTGTCCCACCTCATATACTCCTCTACATACCTGTTCTACATCAAATACTCTTCTACATACCTGTCCCACATCATTCACTCCTCTATATACCTGTCCCACATCATATACTCCTCTACATACCTGTCTCACATCATTTACTCCTCTACATACCTGTCCCACATCACATACTCCTCTACATACCTGTCCCTCATCATTTACCCTTCTACATACCTGTCCAACATCATTTACAACTCTACATACCTATCCCACATCATATACACCTCTACATACCTGTCCCACATCATATACTCCTCTACATACCTGTCCCACATCATATACTCCTCTACATACCTGTCCCACCTCATATACTCCTCTACATACCTGTCCTACATCATTTACTCCTCTACATACCTGTCCTACATTATTTACTCCTCTACATACCTGTCCTACATCATATACTCCTCTACATACCTGTCCCACATCATATACTTCTCTACATACCTGTCCCACATCATATACTCCTCTACATACCTGTCCCACATCATATACTTCTCTACATACCTGTCCCACCTCATATACTCCTCTACATACCTGTCCAACATCATTTACTCCTGGACATACCTGTCCCACATCATATAATCCTTTACATACCTGTCCCACCTCATATACTCCTCTACATACCTGTCCTACATCATATACTTCTCTACATACCTGTCCCTCATCAATTACCCCTCTACATACCTGTCCAACATCATTTACAACTCTACATACCTGTCCCACATCATATACACCTCTACATACCTGTCCCACATCATATACTCCTCTACATACCTGTCCCACCTCATATACTCCTCTACATACCTGTCCCACCTCATATACTCCTCTACATACTTGTCCTACATCATTTACTCCTCTACAAACCTGTCCTACATAATTTACTCCTCTACATACCTGTCCTACATCATATACTCCTCTACATACCTGTCCCACATCATATACTTCTCTACATACCTGTCCCACATCATATTCTCCTCTACATACCTTTCCCACGTCGTATACTCCTCTACATACCTGTCCCACATCATATACCTGTACCACATAATTTACTCCTCACCATACCTCTCCCACATAATTTACTCCTCACCATACCTGTCCCACATCATTTACACCCCACCATACCTGTCCTACATCATTTACTCCTCTACATATCTGTCCCACGTCATTGACTCCTCTACATACCTGTCCCACATCATATACTCCTCTACATACCTGCCCCACATCATTCACTCCTCTACATACCTGTCCCACATCATATACTCCTCTACATACCTGTCCCACATCACATACTCCTCTACATACATGTCCCACATCATTTACTCCTCTACATACATGCTCTAACATTATTTACACCTCTACATACATGTCCCACATCACTTACTCCTCTACATACCTGTCCCACATCATATACACCTCTACATACCTGTCCCACATCATATACTCCTCTACATACCTGTCCAACATCATATACTCCTCTACAAACCTGTTGAACCTCATATACTCCTCTACATACCTGTCCTACATCATTTACTCCTCTACAAACCTGTCCCACATAATTCACTCCTCTACATACCTGTCCCGCCTCACATACTCCTCTACATACCTCTCCTACATCATATACTCCTCTACATACCTGTCCCACCTCGTATACTCCTCTACATACCTGTTCTACATCAAATACTCCTCTACATACCTGTCCCACCTCATATACTCCTCTACATACCTGTCCAACATCATATACTCCTGAACATACATGTCCCACATCATATAATCCTTTACATACCTGTCCCACCTCATATACTCCTCTACATACCTGTCCTACATCATATACTTCTCTACATACCTGTCCCTCATCATTTACCCCTCTACATACCTGTCCAACATCATTTACAACTCTACATACCTGTCCCACATCATATACACCTCTACATACCTGTCCCACATCATATACTCCTCTACATACCTGTCCCACCTCATATACTCCTCTACATACCTGTCCCACATCATTTAGTCCTCTACATACCTGTCCCACATCATTCACTCCTCTACATACCTGTCCCACATCATATACTCCTCTACATACCTGTCCCACATCATTTACTCCTCTACATACCTGTGTCACCTCATATACTCCTCTACATACATGTTCTACATCAAATACTCCTCTACATACATGTCCCACATGATTTACTCCTCTACATACATGCTCTAACATTATTTACACCTCTAAATACATGTCCCACATCATTTACTCCTCTACATATCTGTCCCACATCATATACACCTCTACATACCTGTCCCATATCATATACTCCTCTCCATACCTGTCCAACATCATATACTCCTCTCCATACCTGTTGAACCTCATATACTCCTCTACATACCTGTCCTACATCATTTACTCCTCTACAAACCTGTCCCACATAATTTACTCCTCTACATACCTGTCCCACCTCACATACTACTCTACATACCTGTCCCACATCATATACTCCTCTACATACCTGTCCCACCTCATATACTCCTCTACATACCTGTTCTACATCAAATACTCCTCTACATACCTGTCCCACCTCATATACTACTCTACATTCCTGTCCAACATCATTTACTCCTCTACATACCTGTCCCACATCATATAATCCTCGACATACCTGTCCCACCTCATATACTCCTCTACATACCTGTCCCACATCATATACTCCTCTACATACCTGTCCCTCATCATTTACCCCTCTACATACCTGTCCAACATCATTTACTCCTCTACATACCTGTCCCACATCATATACACCTCTACATACCTGTCCCACATCATATACTCCTCTACATACCTGTCCCACATTATATACTCCTCTACATACCTGTCCTACCTCATATACTCCTCTACATACCTTTCCTACATCATTTACTCCTCTGCATACCTGTCCCACATCATATACTCCTCTACATACCTGTCACACATCATATACTCCTCTACATACCTGTCCCACCTCATATACTCCTCTACATACCTGTACTACATCATTTACTCCTCTACATACCTGTCCCACATAATTTACTCCTCTACATACCTGTCCTACATCATTTACTCCTCTACATACCTGTCCCACATCATATACTCCTCTACATACCTGTCCCACATCACATACTCCTCTACATACCTGTCCCACCTCATATACTCCTCTACATACCTGTCCTACATCATTTACTCCTCTACAAACCTGTCCCACATAATTTACCCCTCTACATACCTGTCCCACCTCACATACTCCTCTACATACCTCTCCTACATCATATACTCCTCTACATACCTCTCCTACATCATATACTCCTCTACATACCTGTCCCACATCATATACTCCTCTACATACCTGTCCCACATCATTTACTCCTCTACATACCTGTGTCACCTCATATACTCCTCTACATACATGTTCTACATCAAATACTCCTCTACATACATGTCCCACATGATTTACTCCTCTACATACATGCTCTAACATTATTTACACCTCTAAATACATGTCCCACATCATTTACTCCTCTACATATCTGTCCCACATCATATACACCTCTACATACCTGTCCCATATCATATACTCCTCTCCATACCTGTCCAACATCATATACTCCTCTCCATACCTGTTGAACCTCATATACTCCTCTACATACCTGTCCTACATCATTTACTCCTCTACAAACCTGTCCCACATAATTTACTCCTCTACATACCTGTCCCACCTCACATACTACTCTACATACCTGTCCCACATCATATACTCCTCTACATACCTGTCCCACCTCATATACTCCTCTACATACCTGTTCTACATCAAATACTCCTCTACATACCTGTCCCACCTCATATACTACTCTACATTCCTGTCCAACATCATTTACTCCTCTACATACCTGTCCCACATCATATAATCCTCGACATACCTGTCCCACCTCATATACTCCTCTACATACCTGTCCCACATCATATACTCCTCTACATACCTGTCCCTCATCATTTACCCCTCTACATACCTGTCCAACATCATTTACTCCTCTACATACCTGTCCCACATCATATACACCTCTACATACCTGTCCCACATCATATACTCCTCTACATACCTGTCCCACATTATATACTCCTCTACATACCTGTCCTACCTCATATACTCCTCTACATACCTTTCCTACATCATTTACTCCTCTGCATACCTGTCCCACATCATATACTCCTCTACATACCTGTCACACATCATATACTCCTCTACATACCTGTCCCACCTCATATACTCCTCTACATACCTGTACTACATCATTTACTCCTCTACATACCTGTCCCACATAATTTACTCCTCTACATACCTGTCCTACATCATTTACTCCTCTACATACCTGTCCCACATCATATACTCCTCTACATACCTGTCCCACATCACATACTCCTCTACATACCTGTCCCACCTCATATACTCCTCTACATACCTGTCCTACATCATTTACTCCTCTACAAACCTGTCCCACATAATTTACCCCTCTACATACCTGTCCCACCTCACATACTCCTCTACATACCTCTCCTACATCATATACTCCTCTACATACCTCTCCTACATCATATACTCCTCTACATACCTGTCCCACATCATATACTCCTCTACATACCTGTCCCACATCATATACTCCTCTACATACCTGTTCTACATCAAATACTCCTCTACATACCTGTCCCACCTCATATACTCCTCTACATACCTGTCCAACATCATTTACTCCTCTACATACCTGTCCCACATCATATATCCCACATCATATAATCCTCTACATACCTGTCCCACCTCATATACTCCTCTACATACCTGTTCTACATCATATACTCCTCTACATACCTGTCCCTCATAATTTACCCCTCTACATACCTGTCCAACATCATTAACTCCTCTACATACCTGTCCCACATCATATACACCTCTACATACCTGTCCCACATTATATACTCCTCTACATACCTGTCCCACATTATATACTCCTCTACATACCTGTCCCACCTCATATACTCCTCTACATACATGTTCTACATCAAATACTCCTCTACATACATGTCCCACATGATTTACTCCTCTACATACATGCTCTAACATTATTTACACCTCTACATACATGTCCCACATCATTTACTCCTCTACATAGCTGTCCCACATCATATACACCTCTACATACCTGTCCCACATCATATACTCCTCTACATACCTGTCCAACATCATATACTCCTCTCCATACCTGTTGAACCTCATATACTCCTCTACATACCTGTCCTACATCATTTACTCCTCTACAAACCTGTCCCACATAATTTACTCCTCTACATACCTGTCCCACCTCACATACTACTCTACATACCTCTCCTACATCATATACTCCTCTACATACCTGTCCCACCTCATATACTCCTCTACATACCTGTTCTACATCAAATACTCCTCTACATACCTGTCCCACCTCATATACTCCTCTACATTCCTGTCCAACATCATTTACTCCTCTACATACCTGTCCCACATCATATAATCCTCGACATACCTGTCCCACCTCATATACTCCTCTACATACCTGTCCCACATCATATACTCCTCTACATACCTGTCCCTCATCATTTACCCCTCTACATACCTGTCCAACATCATTTACTCCTTTACATACCTGTCCCACATCATATACACCTCTACATACCTGTCCCACATCATATACTCCTCTACATACCTGTCCCACATAATATACTCCTCTACATACCTGTCCCACCTCGTATACTCCTCTACATACCTTTCCTACATCATTTACTCCTCTGCATACCTGTCCCACATCATATACTCCTCTACATACCTGTCACACATCATATACTCCTCTACATACCTGTCCCACCTCATATACTCCTCTACATACCTGTACTACATCATTTACTCCTCTACATACCTGTCCCACATAATTTACTCCTCTACATACCTATCCTACATCATTTACTCCTCTACATACCTGTCCCACATCATATACTCCTCTACATACCTGTCCCACATCATATACTCCTCTACATACCTGTCCCACCTCATATACTCCTCTACATACCTGTCCTACATCATTTACTCCTCTACAAACCTGTCCCACATAATTTACTCCTCTACATACCTGTCCCACCTCACATACTCCTCTACATACCTCTCCTACATCATATACTCCTCTACATACCTCTCCTACATCATATACTCCTCTACATACCTGTCCCACATCATATACTCCTCTACATACCTGTCCCACATCATATACTCCTCTACATACCTGTTCTACATCAAATACTCCTCTACATACCTGTCCCACCTCATATACTCCTCTACATACCTGTCCAACATCATTTACTCCTCTACATACCTGTCCCACATCATATAATCCTCTACATACATGTCCCACCTCATATACCTGTTCTACATCATATACTCCTCTACATACCTGTCCCTCATAATTTACCCCTCTACATACCTGTCCAACATCATTTACTCCTCTACATACCTGTCCCACATCATATACACCTCTACATATCTGTCCCACATCATATACTCCTCTACATATCTGTCCCACATTATATACTCCTCTACATACCTGTCCCACCTCATATACTCCTCTACATACCTGTCCTACATCATTTACTCCTCTACATACCTGTCCCACATCATTTACTCCTCTACATACCTGTCCCACATCATTTACTCCTCTACATACCTGTCCCACATCATATACTCCTCTACATACCTTTCCCACGTCGTATACTCCTCTACATACCTGTCCCACATCATATACCTGTACCACATAATTTACTCCTCACCATACCTCTCCCACATAATTTACTGCTCACCATACCTGTCCCACATCATTTACACCTCACCATACCTGTCTTACATCATTTACTCCTCTATATATCTGTCCCACATCATTGACTCCGCTACATACCTGTCCCACATCATATACTCCTCTACATACCTGCCCCACATCATTCACTCCTCTACATACCTGTCCCACATCATATACTCCTCTACATACCTGTCCCACATCATTTACTCCTCTACATACCTGTCCCACATCACATACTCCTCTACATACATGTCCCACATCATTTACTCCTCTACATACATGCTCTAACATTATTTACACCTCTACATACATGTCCCACATCACTTACTCCTCTACATACCTGTCCCACATCATATACACCTCTACATACCTGTCCCACATCATATACTCCTCTACATACCTGTCCAACATCATATACTCCTCTACAAACCTGTTGAACCTCATATACTCCTCTACATACCTGTCCTACATCATTTACTCCTCTACAAACCTGTCCCACATTATTCACTCCTCTACATACCTGTCCCACCTCACATACTCCTCTACATACCTCTCCTACATCATATACTCCTCTACATACCTGTCCCACCTCGTATACTCCTCTACATACCTGTTCTACATCAAATACTCCTCTACATACCTATCCCACCTCATATACTCCTCTACATACCTGTCCAACATCATTTACTCCTCTACATACCTGTCCCACATCATATAATCCTCTACATACCTGTCCCACCTCATATACTCCTCTACATACCTGTTCTACATCATATACTCCTCTACATACCTGTCCCTCATAATTTACCCCTCTACATACCTGTCCAACATCATTTACTCCTCTACATACCTGTCCCACATCATATACACCTCTACATACCTGTCCCACATTATATACTCCTCTACATACCTGTCCCACATTATATACTCCTCTACATACCTGTCCCACCTCATATACTCCTCTACATACATGTTCTACATCAAATACTCCTCTACATACATGTCCCACATGATTTACTCCTCTACATACATGCTCTAACATTATTTACACCTCTACATACATGTCCCACATCATTTACTCCTCTACATAGCTGTCCCACATCATATACACCTCTACATACCTGTCCCACATCATATACTCCTCTACATACCTGTCCAACATCATATACTCCTCTCCATACCTGTTGAACCTCATATACTCCTCTACATACCTGTCCTACATCATTTACTCCTCTACATACCTGTCCCACCTCACATACTACTCTACATACCTCTCCTACATCATATACTCCTCTACATACCTGTCCCACCTCATATACTCCTCTACATACCTGTTCTACATCAAATACTCCTCTACATACCTGTCCCACCTCATATACTCCTCTACATTCCTGTCCAACATCATTTACTCCTCTACATACCTGTCCCACATCATATAATCCTCGACATACCTGTCCCACCTCATATACTCCTCTACATACCTGTCCCACATCATATACTCCTCTACATACCTGTCCCTCATCATTTACCCCTCTACATACCTGTCCAACATCATTTACTCCTTTCCATACCTGTCCCACATCATATACACCTCTACATACCTGTCCCACATCATATACTCCTCTACATTCCTGTCACACATCATATACTCCTCTACATACCTGTCCCACCTCATATACTCCTCTACATACCTGTACTACATCATTTACTCCTCTACATACCTGTCCCACATAATTTACTCCTCTACATACCTATCCTACATCATTTACTCCTCTACATACCTGTCCCACATCATATACTCCTCTACATACCTGTCCCACATCATATACTCCTCTACATACCTGTCCCACCTCATATACTCCTCTACATACCTGTCCTACATCATTTACTCCTCTACAAACCTGTCCCACATAATTTACTCCTCTACATACCTGTCCCACCTCACATACTCCTCTACATACCTCTCCTACATCATATACTCCTCTACATACCTCTCCTACATCATATACTCCTCTACATACCTGTCCCACATCATATACTCCTCTACATACCTGTCCCACCTCATATACTCCTCTACATACCTGTTCTACATCAAATACTCCTCTACATACCTGTCCCACCTCATATACTCCTCTACATACCTGTCCAACATCATTTACTCCTCTACATACCTGTCCCACATCATATAATCCTCTACATACATGTCCCACCTCATATACCTGTTCTACATCATATACTCCTCTACATACCTGTCCCTCATAATTTACCCCTCTACATACCTGTCCAACATCATTTACTCCTCTACATACCTGTCCCACATCATATACACCTCTACATACCTGTCCCACATTATATACTCCTCTACATACCTGTCCCACATTATATACTCCTCTACATACCTGTCCCACCTCATATTCTCCTCTACATACCTGTCCTACATCATTTACTCCTCTACATACCTGTGCCACATCATTTACTCCTCTACATACCTGTCCTACATCATTTACTCCTCTACATACCAGTCCCACATCATTTATTCCTCTACATACCTGTCCCACATAATATACTTCTCTACATACCTTTCCCACGTCGTATACTCCTCTACATACCTGTCCCACATCATATACCTGTCCCACATAATTTACTCCTCACTATTCATGTCCCACATAATTTACTCCTCACCATACCTGTCCCACATCATTTACACCTCACCATACCTGTCCTACATCATTTACTCCACTACATATCTGCCCCACATCATTGACTCCTCTACATACCTGTCCCACATCATATACTCCTCTACATACCTGTCCCACATCATTCACTCCTCTACATACCTGTCCCACATCATATACTCCTCTACATACCTGTCCCACATCATATGCTCCTCTACATACCTGTTCTACATCAAATACTCCTCTACATACCTGTCCCACCTCATATACTACTCTACATTCCTGTCCAACATCATTTACTCCTCTACATACCTGTCCCACATCATATAATCCTCGACATACCTGTCCCACCTCATATACTCCTCTACATACCTGTCCCACATCATATACTCCTCTACATACCTGTCCCTCATCATTTACCCCTCTACATACCTGTCCAACATCATTTACTCCTCTACATACCTGTCCCACATCATATACACCTCTACATACCTGTCCCACATCATATACTCCTCTACATACCTGTCCCACATTATATACTCCTCTACATACCTGTCCTACCTCATATACTCCTCTACATACCTTTCCTACATCATTTACTCCTCTGCATACCTGTCCCACATCATATACTCCTCTACATACCTGTCACACATCATATACTCCTCTACATACCTGTCCCACCTCATATACTCCTCTACATACCTGTACTACATCATTTACTCCTCTACATACCTGTCCCACATAATTTACTCCTCTACATACCTGTCCTACATCATTTACTCCTCTACATACCTGTCCCACATCATATACTCCTCTACATACCTGTCCCACATCACATACTCCTCTACATACCTGTCCCACCTCATATACTCCTCTACATACCTGTCCTACATCATTTACTCCTCTACAAACCTGTCCCACATAATTTACTCCTCTACATACCTGTCCCATTTCACATACTCCTCTACATACCTCTCCTACATCATATACTCCTCTACATACCTGTCCCACATCATATACTCCTCTACATACCTGTCCCACATCATATACTCCTCTACATACCTGTTCTACATCAAATACTCCTCTACATACCTGTCCCACCTCATATACTCCTCTACATACCTGTCCAACATCATTTACTCCTCTACATACCTGTCCCACATCATATAATCCTCTACATACCTGTCCCACCTCATATACTCCTCTACATACCTGTTCTACATCATATACTCCTCTACATACCTGTCCCTCATAATTTACCCCTCTACATACCTGTCCAACATCATTTACTCCTCTACATACCTGTCCCACATCATATACACCTCTACATACCTGTCCCACATTATATACTCCTCTACATACCTGTCCCACATTATATACTCCTCTACATACCTGTCCCACCTCATATACTCCTCTACATACATGTTCTACATCAAATACTCCTCTACATACATGTCCCACATGATTTACTCCTCTACATACATGCTCTAACATTATTTACACCTCTACATACATGTCCCACATCATTTACTCCTCTACATAGCTGTCCCACATCATATACACCTCTACATACCTGTCCCACATCATATACTCCTCTACATACCTGTCCAACATCATATACTCCTCTCCATACCTGTTGAACCTCATATACTCCTCTACATACCTGTCCTACATCATTTACTCCTCTACATACCTGTCCCACCTCACATACTACTCTACATACCTCTCCTACATCATATACTCCTCTACATACCTGTCCCACCTCATATACTCCTCTACATACCTGTTCTACATCAAATACTCCTCTACATACCTGTCCCACCTCATATACTCCTCTACATTCCTGTCCAACATCATTTACTCCTCTACATACCTGTCCCACATCATATACTCCTCGACATACCTGTCCCACCTCATATACTCCTCTACATACCTGTCCCACATCATATACTCCTCTACATACCTGTCCCTCATCATTTACCCCTCTACATACCTGTCCAACATCATTTACTCCTTTCCATACCTGTCCCACATCATATACACCTCTACATACCTGTCCCACATCATATACTCCTCTACATTCCTGTCACACATCATATACTCCTCTACATACCTGTCCCACCTCATATACTCCTCTACATACCTGTACTACATCATTTACTCCTCTACATACCTGTCCCACATAATTTACTCCTCTACATACCTATCCTACATCATTTACTCCTCTACATACCTGTCCCACATCATATACTCCTCTACATACCTGTCCCACATCATATACTCCTCTACATACCTGTCCCACCTCATATACTCCTCTACATACCTGTCCTACATCATTTACTCCTCTACAAACCTGTCCCACATAATTTACTCCTCTACATACCTGTCCCACCTCACATACTCCTCTACATACCTCTCCTACATCATATACTCCTCTACATACCTCTCCTACATCATATACTCCTCTACATACCTGTCCCACATCATATACTCCTCTACATACCTGTCCCACCTCATATACTCCTCTACATACCTGTTCTACATCAAATACTCCTCTACATACCTGTCCCACCTCATATACTCCTCTACATACCTGTCCAACATAATTTACTCCTCTACATACCTGTCCCACATCATATAATCCTCTACATACATGCCCCACCTCATATACCTGTTCTGCATCATATACTCCTCTACATACCTGTCCCTCATAATTTACCCCTCTACATACCTGTCCAACATCATTTACTCCTCTACATACCTGTCCCACATCATATACACCTCTACATACCTGTCCCACATTATATACTCCTCTACATACCTGTCCCACATTATATACTCCTCTACATACCTGTCCCACCTCATATTCTCCTCTACATACCTGTCCTACATCATTTACTCCTCTACATACCTGTGCCACATCATTTACTCCTCTACATACCTGTCCTACATCATTTACTCCTCTACATATCTGTCCCACATCATTTATTCCTCTACATACCTGTCCCACATAATATACTTCTCTACATACCTTTCCCACGTCGTATACTCCTCTACATACCTGTCCCACATCATATACCTGTCCCACATAATTTACTCCTCACTATTCATGTCCCACATAATTTACTCCTCACCATACCTGTCCCACATCATTTACACCTCACCATACCTGTCCTACATCATTTACTCCACTACATATCTGCCCCACATCATTGACTCCTCTACATACCTGTCCCACATCATATACTCCTCTACATACCTGTCCCACATCATTCACTCCTCTACATACCTGTCCCACATCATATACTCCTCTACATACCTGTCCCACATCATATGCTCCTCTACATACCTGTTCTACATCAAATACTCCTCTACATACATGTCCCACATCATTTACTACTCTACATACATGCTCTAACATTATTTACACCTCTACATACATATTCCACATCATTTACTCCTCTACATACCTGTCCCACATCATATACACCTCTACATACCTGTCCCACATCATATACTCCTCTACATACCTGTCCAACATCATATACTCCTCTCCATACCTTTTGAACCTCATATTCTCCTCTACATACCTGTCCTACATCATTTACTCCTCTACAAACCTGTCCCACATAATTTACTCCTCTACATACCAGTCCCACCTCACATACTCCTCTACATACCTCTCCTACATCATACACTCCTCTACATACCTGTCCCACCTCATACACTCCTCTACATACCTGTTCTACATCAAATACTCCTCTACATACCTGTCCCACCTCATATACTCCTCTACATACCTGTCCAACATCATTTACTCCTGGACATACCTGTCCAACATCATATAATCCTTTACATACCTGTCCCACCTCATATACTCCTCTACATACCTGTCCTACATCATATACTCCTCTACATACCTGTCCCTCATCATTTACCCCTCTACATACCTGTCCAACATAATTTACAACTCTACATACCTGTCCCACATCATATACACCTCTACATACCTGTCCCACATCATGTACTCCTCTACATACCTGTCCCACATCATATACTCCTCTACATATCTGTCCCACCTCATATACTCCTCTACATACCTGTCCCACCTCATATACTCCTCTACATACCTGTCCCACATCATTCACTCCTCTACATACCTGTCCCACATCATATACTCCTCTCCATACCTGTCCCACATCATTTACTCCTCTACATACCTGTCTCACCTCATATACTCCTCTACATACCTGTTCTACATTAAATACTCCTCTACATACATGTCCCACATCATTTACTACTCTACATACATGCTCTAACATTATTTACACCTCTACATACATGTCCCACATCATTTACTCCTCTACATACCTGTCCCACATCATATACACCTCTACATACCTGTCCAACATCATATACTCTTCTACATACCTGTCCAACATCATATACTCCTCTCCATACCTTTTGAATCTCATATACTCCTCTACATACCTGTCCTACATCATTTACTCCTCTACAAACCTGTCCCACATAATTTACTCCTCTACATACCTTTCCTACATCATATACTCCTCTACATACCTGTCCCACCTCATACACTCCTCTACATACCTGTCCAACATCATTTACTCCTGGACATACCTGTCCCACATCATATAATCCTTTACATACCTGTCCCACCTCATATACTCCTCTACATACCTGTCCTACATCATATACTCCTCTACATACCTGTCCCTCATCATTTACCCCTCTACATACCTGTCCAACATAATTTACAACTCTACATACCTGTCCCACCTCATATACTCCTCTACATACCTGTCCTACATCATTTACTCCTCTACATACCTGTCCCACATCATTTACTCCTCTACATACCTGTCCCACATCATTTACTCTTCTACATACCTGTCCCACATCATATACTCCTCTACATACCTGTCCCACGTCATATACTCCTCTACATACCTGTCCCACATCATGGGGGTAATTCCAAGTTGATCGCAGCAAGAATTTTTTTAGCAGTTTGTCAAAACCATGTGCACTGCAGGGGAGGCAGATATTTCGTGTGCAGAAAGAGTTAGATTTGGGTGGGTTATTTTGTTTCTGTGCAGGGTAAATACTGGCTGGTTTATTTTTATGCTGCAAATTAGATTGCAGATTGAACACACCACACGCAAATCTAACTCTCTCTGCACATGTTAAATCTGCCTCCCCTGCAGTGCACATGGTTTTGCCCAACAAAATTCCTGCTGCGATCAACTTGGAATTACCCCCCATATACCTGTCCCACATAATTTACTCCTGGCATACCTGTCCCACATAATTTACTCCTCACAATACCTGTCCCACATCATTTACACCTCACCATACCTGTCCTACATCAATTACTCCTCTACATATCTGTCCCACATCATTGACTCCTCTACATACCTGTTCCACATCATATACTCCTCTACATACCTGTCCCACATCATTCACTCCTCTGTGGGGCTGGTCTCTTCCAAGTGCTGCTGGGATTTCTAAGTGTGAGTTGGAAACAGTAAAAAGGTGAACTCTGATTAATCTCTGTCTATCCATATAGGGATAGTAATTTTGTGAGAAAGTAATCTGATTCTGATTGATTGTTTGTATCTATACTGTTTCTTTTTGTTTTAATATATCTGTACTGGGTTTTTTTTTTTTCTTTTGGATGAAAAATAAAATAAAATAAAATAAAGTGTGAGGTGATAGCCAGAGGGGTTAACTCAGGTGTGAGTAATCAGGAGTAATCAGGAGGGAGAGGGGCTGATTGAAGCAGCTGGGTGAGCCTATATAAGCAGTGACTAGACTCTTGGAGCCTGCTCTGTGTGGCTGGTCTCTTCCAAGTGCTGCTGGGATTTCTAAGTGTGAGTTGGAAACAGTAAAAAGGTGAGTTTTATAATACACAATCAGGAACACACATTTACAGTACCATTAAACTTCTGGTGAGGCTGCAAGGGGCTGACCTTGTGAGTGAGTGAGAGGGTCTCTTACTTGGAGTAGCAGAGGGGCTGTGATTGTGCGGGTGTGAGGGGCATTTTTTTTTTTTTCTTAGCAGGAGCTGGAAGCCGAGTGAAAAGGAGGAGCAGTGAGCTGGAACAACTGCAACTGCTAAGTGGAGTATAGGTGCCGCAGGAGAGAGTACTACGGCTGCATAAAAGTGAAGGACCAAGAACCGCACAAAGATAGATAAGTATAAGCCAGCTTAATTATTGTATAAGTGAGATTGCTTGTCTTCTATTTTTTATTTTTGCTGCTTTTTCTTTGAGTGTAACAGGGAGTTAGACCTTGCAAACAATATGGGAGGGGCTGTGATTGAGGACCTCAGTGCAGGTCATGCAAGATGTATGCACACCTGGAGCTACCGGCCCAGTGTGAATACATCTGCACGAGGTGTGTGCGAACGGTTGCCCTGGAAGCCCAGGTAACTGATCTAGATCAAACCGTTACGCGACTGAGGGAGATTCACAATCTCGAGCGTAGTTTAGATAGAACGGTGGAGGAGTTGCGGGAGGGGTCACTGGTAGAAGAGGATGATGATCAGGTAGCCAGTTGGGTCACAGTTAGAAGGAAGAAAAAGAGGGGGAGGCACGACATCTCCGAACTATCAAACCCGAACAAATTTGCCCGATTGGACGAGGAATCGGAGGATGATAGTGAAGAAATGACTGTGCCGGAGGAGACTGCTCCCTCTAGCATCCAGAGGTGCGGTCCCTCTGGCGCGGTTGGGATAAAAGATAGAGAGGTACCTAGTCAAATGGTGGTGGTAGGGGATTCTATCATCAGGAAGGCAGATAGGGCAATCTGCTACCGGGACCGTGATCGCCGTACAGTCTGTTGTCTCCCGGGTGCTCGGGTACGGCACATCGCGGACCGGGTAGGTAGATTGTTGGGAGGGGCTGGCAAAGACCCGGCGGTCTTGGTGCACGTTGGCACCAATGACAAAGTTAGCGGAAGGTGGGATGTCCTTAAGAAAGACTATAGGGACTTAGGAAAGAAACTGAAGGCAAGGACATCTAAGGTAATATTCTCGGAATTATTACCCGTGCCACGCGCTAGTCCAGGGAGGCAGAGGGAGATTAGGGAGGTAATTGTGTGGCTTAGGGATTGGTGCAGGAAAGAGGGGTTTGTGTTCCTGGAACACTGGGCGGACTTCTCAGTCAGGCGCCATCTCTTTTGTCGTGACGGATTACACCTGACTGAGGAGGGGGCAGCGGTGCTGGGGGGAAGGATGGTTAGAAGGTTGGAGGAGATTTTAAACTAGGAGCCTGGGGGGAGGGTTTAGCTAGAAACTACGGGTCATGCAGTGAGAATAGTGGGGATGGCGGTAGTAAACGAAATGGGGGAGAAGTTGGGGGGAGGGTAAGAGCAGGCAGTAAGGTTACTAACATGGGTACTAAAAGGGATTTTACCAAAGCACTAACCAATGACGATTACAGGTCATCCTTGCCACATAAGGTGAAAGATGTCCCTAACGCAAGGGAAAATACTTATCTTAGTTGTATGTATGTAAACGCCAGAAGCATTACTGGTAAAAAGGGTGAACTAGAAATACTTGCAGCAAGCAAACAGTATGATATTATAGGCATTACTGAAACTTGGTGGGATGAATCTCATGATTGGACAGTCAATCTAGCGGGCTATACACTGTTTAGGAGAGACAGACTAAATAAAAAGGGTGGAGGGGTGTGTCTGTACGTAAAGCCGTTTTTAAAACCTAATATATGGGAAGATATTCAGGAGGGGACTGTAGACACTGTTGAGACATTATGGGTAGAAATTGCATGCGGGGAAAAAGGAACAAAAAAGTTAGTATTGGGTGTATGCTATAGGCCGCCTGGTATCAACGCATCTGATGATGAATTGTTACTAAAGCAAATTGAAAAAGCAGCAGGAGTAGGAGACATAGTAGTGATGGGAGATTTTAACTATCCAGAGATAAACTGGAAAAACGATTCATGTGATACTGCTAGGGGCAGTATGTTTTTAAACACACTAAATGATAACTACCTAGTCCAACTAATTGAGGAACCAACTAGGTACAATGCAATCTTAGACCTGGTATTAACAAACAATCAGGATTTGGTATCGGGTATTACAGTAGGGGAACCCATAGGAAACAGCGACCACAATATGGTCACATTCAATATCAGTTTCTACAAACAGCCCTATACTGGCTCAACTAGGACTTTAAACTTTAGCAAAGCAAATTTTGAAAAGATGAGGGTATTTTTCAGGGATATTGAATGGGAAGGTTTGTTTTTAGGAAAAAATACTACGGAGAAATGGGAGGTACTAAAATTCCTGCTAGCTAAAAATACACTCAAATATATTCCTATGAGTAGCAAAAAAGGGAATAAAAATCATAAACCGATGTGGCTTAACAAAAAGATTAAGGAACTTATGGGCAAGAAAAGGCGAGCATTTAAAAAATACAAATCTGACGGGGAAGCAGAGTCATTTCAGCACTATAAGGAATGTAACAAAAATTGCAAAAAGGAAATAAGAGCGGCTAAAGTAGAAACTGAAAGACTAGTAGCAAAGGAAAGCAAAGCGAATCCCAAAAAATTCTTTAAATACATTAATAGCAAGAGGTTAAAAAAGGAGAGTATAGGCCCTTTGAAAGACAAGTTGGGAGTCTTAAGCAAAAATGATAATGACATAGCGGACACACTAAATGAGTTTTTTTCAACAGTATTCACTAGAGAGGACCCAATTCAGGGACTGACACACAATCTCAATAATGACAATATCACACTGATAGGTACTTATTTAAGCGAGGAAGTAGTCTGTGACCGATTAAAACATTTAAAGATTAATAAATCACCAGGGCCTGATGGTATTCATCCAAGGGTTCTAATGGAGCTTCACTCTGAACTGGCAAAACCGCTATCTTTGAGGATTCAGTTATATCAGGTATGGTTCCCAAAGACTGGCGTATAGCGGAAGTAGTGCCTATATTCAAAAAGGGAAGTAAAGCTGAACCAGGTAATTATAGACCAGTTAGTCTTACATCTATAGTGGGGAAAGTATTGGAAGGTATTCTAAGAGATAGTATTCAGAAGTTCCTTGAAACCAATAAGGTCATTAAAAGGAATCAACATGGGTTTATGAAGGACAGATCCTGTCAAACCAACTTACTTGGCTTTTATGAAACAGTAAGCGCAAACCTAGATCAGGGTAAAGACGTGGATGTAATCTTTTTAGACTTTGCCAAAGCGTTCGATACTGTACCACACATGAGACTTATATACAAGCTACAAGAATCAGGGCTAGGAAGCACAATATGCACTTGGGTCAAAAACTGGTTAGACAATAGGAAGCAGCGCGTTGTGGTTAATGGATCTTTTTCAACTTGGACTGAAGTGCTAAGTGGTGTGCCGCAAGGCTCAGTATTAGGACCGCTATTGTTCAATATTTTCATTAACGACCTAACAGAAGGTCTAGAGAGCATGGTGTCAATTTTTGCAGATGATACCAAATTGTGTAAGGCTATAAATACAGAGGAGGATGCCGAGTTTCTTCAGAACGACTTAGTTAAATTAGAAGCATGGGCAGCCAAATGGAGAATGCGCTTCAACACAGACAAGTGTAAGGTAATGCACTGTGGTAACAAGAACAAAAATTACACCTACCTACTAAATGGGGTAAAATTAGGGGATTCTGTACTGGAAAAGGACTTAGGTGTCCTCATAGATAGCAAGCTAAGCAGTAGTACCCAGAGTAGGACTGCAGCAAAGAAGGCTAATAAGATATTAGCATGCATAAAACGGGGTATTGATGCTAGGGACGAGAGTATTATACTCCCGTTATATAAATCACTAGTGAGGCCACACCTTGAATACTGTGTACAGTTCTGGGCACCGTACTACAAAAAGGATATCCTGGAGCTTGAAAAGGTACAGAGGAGGGCGACCAAACTAATTAAGGGCATGGAGACGATGGAATACAAGGAAAGGCTTGAAAGACTAGGCATGTTTACATTGGAAAAGCGGAGACTAAGGGGTAAATTTACTAAGATTCGTATTTTCCCGTTTCAGGTCAAAGTTCAATCACGAATGACATCGAAAGTGTAAAACTGCAACTTTTTGAATTGATTACGACTAATTTACTAAGCTGTCAAATTCGGGTTTTTCTTTTGTTCCGATGTCGATGTCATTCGTGGTTTTCAGCTGTAGAATGCGGCCGATTTTGTTGTTTTGCGGCCGTGTTTCTGGGTTTTTTTTACGACTGCGTCACATGTCTGTTACGGCAGTGATTTTGATATTGCGGCCGCGTTTTTAGTCCTAAGTTTCGTTTTTGTCACGCGTCCGTGATTGGTTGTATTCGTGAAGGAGGAGTGTCTGTGCATATTACTATAAAACCGCCCCAAACACACCGCACCTCGTGGGTTTAGCTAGTGGAGAGGAGAGAGGAAGGTGTATTTGGAGTTGGTGAGTTTGGTGGTGTTTTTGGTGGATTTGGAGAGGAGTTTTGTGATTGTTGAGTGCTGTACTGTGTGTGTAAGTAGTCTTGTCATATTTGTAGTATTGTTTTTTCACAGTTTGTCAACTTTTTTGTCCTTGTTTTTTTTTTATAGTCTTTTGTCATTGTTTGTGAGTGAGTGAGTGAGCGTGTGTGTTGGCTGTGTGGTGTGTAGTAGTAGTAGTAGTGGAGGAGTGTGTTTTTTGTATTGATTTTTCTGTGTTTTGTGTCGTTTGTCCTCATGTCAGACTCAGAGGTCAGTGTGGTGGCGGAGGTTAGTGAGGTGGAGGCTGGTAGTGAGGTGGATGCTGTTAGTGAGGTGGAGGCTGTTAGTGAGGTGGAGGGGGTTAGTGAGAGGGAGGAGGTTAGTGAGGAGGAGGAGGAGGGGGTGCCTGTTGCTGCATTCTCCAGTGATAGTGATGGTGTTGTGGCTCCGCAGCCACGCACCACTACCAAGACTGGCAGGAATATTAAGTTCAGCTATGCTGAAAACATGGCGTTGGTGCGTGAGCTGATGAAGCACCATCGCCAATTGTTTGGTCAGGATGCTGGCAAGGTGTCCTCCCGCAGGAAGTCTGTCCTGTGGGGGCAAGTAATAGTTGCCGTCAATAGTGAGGGTGTGGTGAGGCGGACTGAGGACACGTGTCGCAAGAGGTTCTATGACATAAAGCGGCGTGTCAAGGCCAAGATGGCCAAAGAGGCAAAATCAGCCCGCAAAACCGGAGGTGGTCCCCCTTTCCGGGCAACCTATCGGGAGTGGGAGGAGCCTGTGCGGGCACTGATTCCTGCAGAAGTGGTGTCTGCAACTCATGTCCGGGATTCGGACCGACCCACGCAGGATGGTGAGTTGGATATTTGTTAAATATTGTAAAATGTCCTCAAAATGATAATGTTGTTTTTTTTAAAGGTTAAAGGATGCAAAAATTGTTGGTCATGTATTGCAGGCCTATGCACCCTTAAGGTGTGTTTGTGTTTAGAAACTGCATTTTCCATCTTGCCTTGGCTGTAGCTTTTTATTTTTTATTGGCAAAAACAGGTGCAATGCCTGCTGGTATGTGTATTTGCAATAATTATTATGAGATATTGCTTGGACATCGGTGTTGTATCTAATAGCATTTTTTTTTATTTTATTTTTTTAAAAAAAAAAAAAGGTTTCTACAAATTCAAATAAACATTTTGGTTCAATTTGCAAGTATTCAATCTATGCAATATCTGACACATAATTCTCAAATGTAACAGATTTATTTGGTGCAACACCATGTACATTTTGATATACACCACAAATTAAGGAAGCACGAAGATCTTAAGCAGAAATTAGTTTAATTTACAATACCTAATAGATGGTTACAGTACACTAAGGCTTTGCAGTTAGAATTTTTACACAAAGTATGGTAATAATGTTTTCGCCACTTTTTCAACAGTCCGACAGACCAGCCGGCCAGACAGGCCTCAGACAACTCAGGATGATGCTGGGATTGCAGGTAAGAATTCACTGTAGTCACATATTCTGCAAACACATAGAAGTACAAAATATTAATGTTTATATATTCTCATAGGTTCTGCTTCTGTAAGCCTACCTCCTCTAAGGCGCCCATCACAGGGCTCGGGGCACTTACCCAGGAGGCCAAGTAAGACACGGCGTCTTGGCACGGAATCTGCGGCTCCATCTTCCCCACCCAGGCGGCGCATTTCTGCAGTGTCACCCCAGCCACCACTGGCACTATTGGCGAGTCCACAGAGTGATGAGCCCCGATCACCTCAGTTATCTGGTGAGTCAAAACAGAAACTAAACACATAGCAAATAATCTACACAGTACAGTTACTATGTTGTGAGTTGGAGTTGAGATTACATGTTTGCCATAACAAGCAATGTGATGTTACGTCTTCAATTGTTAAAGGTGCAAATGCTTAATTTTTCAATGTCTTAGTGGTTGATATCGCCAACATCATTTTTAAAAAAGAACATACATTTGTAAATATTTTGACCACACACGTGCACATAAAAATAAAAAAAAAATAAAAAAATGACTTTTTTCAAAAACACCCTCCACAACATTATAGTGTTCACACACCTCCCCTGTCCGGTATGTAGACTGCTTACTTGCTCCGCTCCTCTGGACTATCCAGGTAAGCAGTCTATATCGTGGACAGGGGAGGTGACATAACACTGTAATGCTGTGGAGGGGAGGTAGTTAGGTGAGGATTCGCAAGTCTGTCTATGTGCACGCCTGTGATGGTATATATGTTTTTTGAGAACAAACAAATTATAAGTTAAGAAAAACAACTCTAAAAACTTGAGAAATGGAGTATTATGAATGTAGTAATGTTTAGAACTAGCAAATATATTTTTAGAAAAGTAAACATTGCATGTTGGCCACCCCATACAGAGCCAAGCTTGATGGCCGACGTGGACCAGCAGGGACAAGACCAACAGGCAACCTTCACACTGCAACTAACACCTGTTGACCCGAGCCAGCCAATACAGCTGCAGGATATCCCCCAAGCCTCCATGAGTCCACAACTGGCACAAGCTCCACCCCAGCCACAAATACCAGATGACTTTTGGTCCAGTTGGACAAGCCAACAGGCCCAAAGCAATGCCAGCCTGACCGCACATACCCAACACCTTGCCAGTCTGCCCCATCATCTACCGCGCATTAGTCGCAACTCGGGCAGACTGATTGTCCAAGTAGGCCGAATCGCAACATCGATGGAGCAAATACGGGCAGACAACAACCAAATGCTGGCTCATTTAACGCGCATCATTGATGAGCAACAGCGCCACCAACAAACACTCGTACAACTAATACAGCACAACCAGGTTGTGAATGAGTCTTTATCCCGGATTGTAGCTAGCCACACTGCAACCAACACACAACTGAATGCAAGCATAAATAATTTGAGCAACAACATAACATTGATGGCAGCTCAACAAGTGACCTCCAGCTCTGGAACCACGACCCCTATCCAAACGCCAGTAACCTCCCCTGTTCGGCGTTCCTCCCGAGCACGTGCCAGTGAGCCAGCACAAAGCACAGCACCCAGCACACACAAGCGGAAAAAATAAGACTTTTGAAAAATTTGAGTAACGCAATAAAAATTTAGTTTTGTCAAACACACAACTTCCTGTGTCCGTCTCAAACATTGTAGAAGCTGCTATGTATGTATGTATGTTTTTCATGGGTAATGTCTGAAAATGTATTGATAACATAAACTAAGTACAATGTACACACCACTATAAACAACAAACAGTAAGTAACAAAACACACAATTGATTGTATTGCAAAGTGTTTAGTCAAGGATAATTACATCCTACAAAAACTTACCAGAAAAATACCGCTGGATCACTTCTTGCCGTACCTGCCTCCCTACATATGTACTCACACTGTCACCAGATGTTTCTAACTCCTCTGCTTGCTGACTGCTTTCTCCCTCATCATGTGCCAGATGTTGACTTAAACACAGATTATGGAGAAAACAGCAGCAGAACACAATTCTAGTCACCTTTGAGGGACTATACAACAAAAGGCCTGCAGATTTATCCAGACACCGAAACCGTGACTTCAGCACACCAAAACATCTTTCTATCACATTCCGCGTAGCCTTATGTGCATGATTGTAACTGTGTTCAGCAGGAGAATCAGGTTGGGACAATGGAGTAAGGAGCCAAGAGTAGCAGCCGTAACCCCCATCACCTGAAAAACAGATATAGTCAACATTAGTACATGTGTTAGATTATTCATTCCCCTAGTCAAAACTCGAGTTTGTGGTTAAAAGACATACACACAAAACATTTTAAACATACCCAACAGCCAGCCATCAGGCATTTGTCCGTCCTCAAATTTATCGAAGAGCGATGACTGACTGAGGATGAAGGAGTCATGGCAGCCACCAGGGTAACCTGCAACAACACTCATAATTTTAAAGTTTGCATCACAGACCACCTGGACATTAGTTGATTGGGCCAGATGTCTATTCGTATATATGTATTGGCGGCCCCTAGGTGATCTCAGCTGAACGTGTGTGCAATCTATGGCCCCCAGCACATTGGGCATGCCAGCAAGCTCATAGAAAGCTACCCTGACAGCACGCCACTCCGACTCCTGGGTAGGGAAGCAGATTGAGGCATTAATATGTGGATCCAAGACATCCAAAACCTGAGTGGACATTAAACAAGCTAAGGTGAGTGTCATGTTAGGTATTCTATACAATACTGTGTTGTTTGTACTTACAGAAGCAACACTTAGACATAACCGGCTATGTATTTTTTGACTCACCTGATTCAAATATCTTGAAAAGGTGGGCTGTGAGATACCAATCACGTCGCCTGCCACAGCCTGGAAGCTCCCAGTAGCCATAAAGTGTAACACAGCCAGGAGTTTGTGTAGGCCTGAGACAGAGCGAGAGCGTGCTGTCTCAGGGTCTAGGCCCAGTTTGACAAGGTCATACAGGCGGAAAATGTTGGTTCTATTTAGGCGGAACATCTGTATGACCCTATCATCGGACAATGCGTTTAAGTTTAAACGACCTCTAAAAAAACGAGGCTGGCGCAGCCTCCGCGGCACCTGGACAACCTGCTGACCATGTTCACTTACCTGGGCCTGATTTCTGGAAGCCTCATGGAGCAGTCTAAGGTATCCCACAGCAAACATAAATTCATTGGCACACACCACAGCCGCCATTTCAGAGTGAGAGAATTTCAAAATGTGCCTGGAACACTTTTATAGGGCCAAACATTCAGGTGTGAGTAATGGATAATTGAGTACACATGTAAACATGCTTTTCAAAAGCAGCCGCGTTTTTTTTTAGGACTTTTTTACGAATTGTATTTTTTCACGGCCGCAAATGCATTTTCACGGCAGATATTACAATTACGAATGGTTAGTAAATGACCGAGATTCATATCTAAACAGGCGTATTTTGACCGATGGTGTATTCATTCGTGATTTTTACCTTGAACTTCCAAAATATTACGAATGCCCACATCACTGCCGTGATTTGAGTTTAGTAAATTACCGAGATGACACTTTGATGAAAAAACGGCATCTCGGTCAAAATCGGGAGCTTAGTAAATTTACCCCTAAGAGGGGATATGATCAACATCTACAAATATATAAGGGGACAATACACAGAGCTTGCGCGGGACCTGTTTTTGGTTAGATCAACACAGAGGACTCGTGGACACTCGCTCAGGTTAGAGGAAAGGAGATTCCGCACAAAACGGCGTAAAGGCTTTTTCACGGTAAGGACAATACGTGTTTGGAATTCCCTGCCCGAGGGAGTTGTAATGGCGGAATCTGTCAACACCTTTAAGAATGGGTTAGATAAATTCCTAATGGATAAGGATATCCAGGGGTATGGTGCATAGTCATGCATTATAGTTACTATAAATAGGGATAAAATGCAACGGCTGACAGCAGCATCAGTCAGAAATTTTAGTCAAATCATCATGCATGGGAGACCACAAATAGGTTGAACTCGATGGACAATTGTCTTTTTTCAACCTCAGATACTATGTTACTATGTTACATACCTGTCCCACATTATATACTCCTCTACATACCTGTCCCACATCATTTACTCCTCTACATATGTGTCCCACATCATTTACACCTCACCATACCTGTCCTACATCATTTACTCATAGAATTTGAAACATAGAATTTGACGGCAGATAAGAACCACTTGGCCCATCTAGTCTGCCCCTTTTTTTTTTTATCCTTTAGGCAATCTCAACCCTTTTTGAACCTTAATTCTTTGTAAGGATATTCATATGTCTATCCCATGCATGTTTAAATTGCTCTACAGTTTTAGCCTCTACCACCTCTGATGGGAGGCTATTCCACTTATCGACTACCCTTACTGTGAAGTAATTTTTTCTTAAATTCCTCCTGAACCTCCCCCCCTCCAGTCTCAGTGTATGTCCTCGAGTTCTAATACTTCTCTTTCTTTGAAGAATGTTTCCGTCCTGAACTTTGTTAAGACCCTTGATATCATGTCCCCCCTTTCCCTTCTCTCCTCCAAACTATACATGTTAAGATCTTTTAGCCTTTCCGGGTAAGTTTTGTGATGTAGGCCATGCACCATTTTAGTTGCCCTTCTTTGTACACTCTCTAATGTATTTATATCCTTCTGGAGATATGGGGGGTCATTCCGAGTTGATCGCTCGCTAGCAGTTTTTAGCAGCTATGCAAACGCTAGGCCGCCGCCCATTGGGAGTGTATTTTAGCTTAGCAGAACGTTTTTATCGCAGAGAGCCTGCAAAAATTTTTTGTGTAGTTTCAGAGTAGCTCAAAACCTACTCAGCGCTTGCGATAATTTCAGAATATTCAGTTCCAGATTTGACGTTACACACCCGCCCAGCGTTCGCCCAGCCACGCCTGCGTTTTCCTTGGCACGCCTGAGTTTTTCTGAACACTCCCTGAAAACGGTCTGTTGCCACCCAGAAACGCCCACTTCATGTCAATCACTCTGCGGCAACCAGTGCGACTGAAATGCATAGCTAGACCATGTGCAAAACGGCAAAATTCATTGTGCCCGTACGTCGCGCGTGCGCATTGCGCCACATACGAATGCGCAGAACTGCCGTTTTTTATCCTGATCGCTGTGCTGCGAACAAATGTAGCTAGCGATCAACTCGGAATGACCACCATGGTCTCCAGAACTGGACACAGTATTCCAGATGGGGCCGTACCAATGACCTATACAGTGGCATTATCACTTCTTTTTTCCTGCTACTGATTCCTCTCCCTATGCAACCAAGCATCTGACATCCTTTCTCATTGCTTTGTTGCACTGCTTCCCTGCCTTTAATTCACTTGAAATAGTGACTCCTAAATCCCTTTCCTCCTCAGTAGTTTCCATTATAGTACCCTTGATACTATATTTAGCCTTTGGGTTTTTGAGACCCAAGTGCATGATTTTGCATTTTTTAGCATTAAACTGTAGTTGCCACGTTCTTGACCATTTCTCAAGCCTACCTAGATCAACAATCATTTTGTTTTACCCCTCCCGGTGTGTCTACCCTGTTACATATCTTTGTATCATCTGCAAAAAGGCATACCTTCCCTTCAATACCATCTGCAATGTCACCAACAAAGATATTAAAGAGACACACATAATTTACTACTCTACATACCTGTCCCACTTCACATACTCCTCTACAAACCTCTCCTACATCATATACTCCTCTACATACCTGTCCCACCTCATATACTCCTCTACATACCAGTTCTACATCAAATACTCCTCTACATACCTGTCCCACCTCATATACTCCTCTACATACCTGTCCAACATCATTTACTCCTTTACATACCTGTCCCACCTCATATACTCCTCTACATACCTGTTCTACATCATATACTCCTCTACATACCTGTCCCTCATCATTTACCCCTCTACATACCTGTCCAACATCATTTACAACTCTACATACCTGTCCCACATCATATACACCTCTACATACCTGTCCCACATCATATACTCCTCTACATACCTGTCCCACATCATATACTCCTCTACATACCTGTCCCACCTCATATACTCCTCTACATACCTGTCCTACATCATTTACTCCTCTACATACCTGTCCCACATCATTTACTCCTCTACATACCTGTCCCACATCATATACTCCTCTACATACCTGTCCCACCTCATATACTCCGCTACATACCTGTCCTACATCATATACTCCTCTACATACCTGTCCCTCATCATTTACCCCTCTACATAACTGTCCAACATCATTTACTCCTCTATATACGTGTCCCACATCATATACACCTCTACATACCTGTCCCACATCATATACTCCTCTACATGCCTGTCCCACATCATATACTCCTCTACATACTTGTCCTACATCATTTATTCCTCTACATACCTGTCCTACATCATTTACTCCTCTACATACCTGTCCCACATAATTTACTCCTCTACATATCTGTCCCACATCATATACTCCTCTACATACCTGTCCCACATCATATACTCCTCTACATACCTGTCCCACATCATATACTCCTCCACGTCTGTCCCACATCATTTACTCCTCTCCATACCTGTCCAACATCATATACTCCTCAACATACATGTTCCATATCACATACTCCTCTACATACCTGCCCCACATAATTTACTCCTCTACATACATGTCCAAATCATGTATTCCTCTACATACCTGTCCCACATAATGTACTCCTCTACATATATGTTCCACATCACAAACTCCTCTACATACCTGTCCCACATAATTTACCCCTCTACATACATGTCCCACATCACTTACTCCTCTACATACATGTTCCACATCACATATTCTTCTACATTCCTGTCCCACATCATTTACACCTCACCATACCTGTCCCACAATATTTACCCCTCTACATACCTGTCCCACATTATTTACTCCTCTACATAGTTGTCCCACATCATTAACTCCTCTACATACATGTTCAACATCACATACTCCTCTACATACCTGTCCCACAACATTTACCCCTCTACATACCCATCCATCATCATTTACTCTCCATACATATCCCACATCATATACACCTCTTCATACCTGTCCCACATCATTTACTTCTCTACATACCTGTCCCACATTATTTACTCCTCTACATAGTTGTCCCACATCATTAACTCCTCTACATACATGTTCCACATCACATACTCCTCTACATACCTGTCCCACATCATTTACCCCTCTACATACCTGTCCTACACCATTTACTCCTCGACATACCTGCCCCACATCATTTACTCCTCTACATACCTGTCCTACATCATTTACTCCTCTACATACCTGTCCCACATCATTTACTCCTCTACATACCTGTCCCACATCATTTACTCCTCTACATACCTGTCCCTCATCATTTACTCCTCGACATACCTGCCCCACATCATTTACTCCTCTACATACCTGTCCACATCATATACTCCTCTACATACCTGTCCTACATCATTTACTCCTCTACATACCTGTCCCACATCATTAACACTTGCAAGTACATGCCCTACATTATTTACACATCACCATACCTGTCCCTCATCATTTACTCTTCTTCATACCTGTCCCACATCATTTACTCCTCTAAATACCTTTCCCACATCATATACTCCTCCACATACATGTTCCACTATCACATACTCCTCTACATACACATGATGCACACATATGAGACAGACCTAGGCTGGTGATGAGGTCCTGGGCCCCACTGGTGTCCTCTTCAGATGTAGGAGGAAGGCACCATGAGCTTGGCCAGCCTGAACCAGGCCTTCAGAAAGCGTGGTTTATTCCCCTGTAGTAGGGCCACAGTGTTCCAGGGCAGTGGCCGGTCTGGGAAAGCGCCGCCGCAGACGTCATGGGAGTCCAGCTGCCGGTAAGCCATGATTTGCTCTGTGAGGAAGACAGCTGCGGAGCAGCATCTGGAAGAGCCCCGGAAAGGTGGAGCGCCACCAGCCTCATCCTGCGCCGCACTCTCTAGTCTGCTTCAGTCCGCAGGGCCGCGCATGGTGAGGGAGTTCACTGGGACACACATACATGCCCTGCCACCGACAGAATAACAGTTAAAGCCGTGGCTGTAAACTCCAGTGGGAGGGTGGGACTATCGGCTGTGGGTGTACGCGATCCGGTGGGAGGAGGGGCGATCCGGTGGGAGGAGGGGCTAGCACTTGCGGCAGCTGGTCTGGCAGGGCATGTGGGGAGGGTTACAGGCAGCCCCAAATGGGACAAGAAGACTCGGCTGAGCTGAGACAATCAGCCACTGGTGTAAGCTCCGGCGAGGGGCTGACACTTGCAGCAGCCAGCCCGGAAGGAAGTATGGTGGTTTTGGGCAATCCCAGATGTGACAACGAGACCCAGCCAAGCTGAGACCATCCCGGACCAAACCGCATCTGGGCCTGGCACCCAACATCCCCACCCCCCTTCCTGCTGCACTGACAGCCGCTGTCACCACAGCACTGGCGGCCGCCGGACCCCCCTTCTCCTGCAAGGCACAGAAGTTGCGCACACCCGCCCCCATCCCCTGAGCACTGGCAGCCGCTGGCACCCCCCCTTCCAGCGCCAAGACAAAGAAGTTCCTTTGCTGTTGAGCCACACTGATACCGGCACCCAGGACACATGATGCACCACTATCCCCGCCCTATTATGCAAATATATTCTCAATTAAGCATCCCTGTTGGTGGGCGGCCCGGCCCCCTGACTCCTGTGGGGCCCTAAGCGGATGCTTTAGCTGCTTAGCGTTAAATCTGCCACTACATCTACCTACTGGCCGTGGGTGGCACCGCTATGCGGCGCCCCTCCTTGGCTGGCGCTCCTGGTGAGTGCCATCCTGGCCAATAGGTAGATACACCCCTGCTGTCTCACATTATATACTCCTGTACATAACTGTCCCACATCATTTACTCCTCTACATACCTGTCCCACATCACTTACTCCTCTATGTACATGTTCAACATCACATACTCCTCTACATACCTGTCCCACATCATTTACTCCTCTACATACATGTCCACATCACATACTCCTCTACATACCTGTCCTACATCATTTACTCCTCTACATACATGTCCACATCACATACTCCTCTACATACCTGTCCTACATCATTTTCTCCTCTACATAACTGTCCCACATCATTCACTTCTCTACATACCTGTTCCACATCATTTACTCCTCTACATACATGTTCCACACATCACATACTCCTCTACATACCCGTCCTACATCATTTACTCCTCTACATAACTGTCCCACATCATTTACTCCTCTACATAACTGTCCTACATCATATACTCCTCTACATAACTGTCCTACATCATATACTCCTCTACATACCCGTCCTACATCATTTACTCCTCTACATAACTGTCCCACATCATTTACTCCTCTACATAACTGTCCTACATCATATACTCCTCTACATACCCGTCCTACATCATTTACTCCTCTACATAACTGTCCCACATCATTTACTCCTCTACATAACTGTCCCACATCATTCACTTCTCTACATACCCGTCCATCATCATTTACTCTACATACATATCCCACATCATATACACCTCTTCATACCTGTCCCACATTATTTACTCCTCTACATAGTTGTCCCACATCATTAACTCCTCTACATACATGTTCCACATCACATACTCCTCTACATACCTGCCCCACATAATTTACTCCTCTACATACCTGTCCTACATCATTTACTCCTCTACATACCTGTCCCACATCATTTACTCCTCTACATACCTGTCCTACATCATTTACTCCTCTACATACCTGTCCCACATCATTTACTCCTCTACATACCTGTCCTACATCATATACTCCTCTACATACCTGCCCCACATCATTTACTCCTCTACATACCTGTCCACATCATATACTCCTCTACATACCTGTCCTACATCATTTACTCCTCTACATACCTGTCCCACATCATTAACACTTGCAAGTACATGCCCTACATTATTTACACATCACCATACCTGTCCCTCATCATTTACTCTTCTTCATACCTGTCCCACATCATTTACTCCTCTAAATACCCGTCCCACATCATATACTCCTCTACATACATGTTCCACTATCACATACTCCTCTACATACCTGTCCCACATCATTTACTCCTGGACATACCTGTCCCACATCATTTACTCCTGGACATACCTGTCCCACAGGGGTGTATCTAGGGGTCTGAGCACCCCTGGCAAAGTAAAGTACTGATGCCCCACTCCCACCCATATTTGAAATATCGAAGGTGCATGTGCCAAAAAAGGGGCATGGCCACTCAATAGTACCCAAATACAAATTACACCACACAGTAGCATCCCATACTAACATTACACAGCACAGCAATGTCCGTTGTTCACATTATGCTACACAGTAGTACCCCTTATACACATTATGTCACACAGTAGTGCCTATATATATATATATATATATATATATATATATATATATATATATAAATAGATAGAGAGAGAGAGAGAGGAGGAATAGGGGAAGATGAGAGGGAGGGAGGTATAGGATGAAACGGGAGCCAGAGAGAAAGAAGGAATAGGGGAAGATAAGAGAGAGGGAGAGAAAGGAGGAATAGAGAGACACTGTAGAGAGAGAGGGGAGGAATAAGGGGTGTGTGAGAGGAGGAATAGGGGTAGATGGGAGAGAGGCGAGGAATAGTGGGAGAAGAGATGGGAGAGAGAGAGGAGGAATCGGGGGTGTGAGAGGACAGGTGTATTATACACAGTAACAGCCCTCACAGGACATTTTTATAGACATTAGAAGCCCCCTCACAGGGAGCCTCAGAGATTCCTACAGTGTACAGCATGGAGAACAGCACTGTATACATGATACACACACATACTGTACATACATGATATAGATATTTCACACATAAACATACATCTCTCACACACACACACACACACACACACACACACACACACACACACACACACACACACACACACACACACGATACATATATATCACACACATCACACACATGATGCACACATATGAGACAGACCTAGGCTGGTGATGAGGTCCTGGGCCCCACTGGTGTCCTCTTCAGATGTAGGAGGAAGGCAGTGACCACCATGAGCTTGGCCAGCCTGAACCAGGCCTTCAGAAAGTATGGTTTATTCCCCTGTAGTAGGGCCACAGTGTTCCAGGGCAGTGGCCGGTCTGGGAAAGCGCCGCCGCAGACGTCATGGGAGTCCAGCTGCCGGTAAGCCATGATTTGCTCTGTGAGGAAGACAGCTGCGGAGCAGCATCTGGAAGAGCCCCGGAAAGGTGGAGCGCCACCAGCCTCATCCTGCGCCGCACTCTCTAGTCTGCTTCAGTCCGCAGGGCCGCGCATGGTGAGGGAGTTCACTGGGACACACATACATGCCCTGCCACCGACAGAATAACAGTTAAAGCCGTGGCTGTAAACTCCAGTGGGAGGGTGGGACTATCGGCTGTGGGTGTACGCGATCCGGTGGGAGGAGGGGCTAGCACTTGCGGCAGCTGGTCTGGCAGGGCATGTGGGGAGGGTTACAGGCAGCCCCAAATGGGACAAGAAGACTCGGCTGAGCTGAGACAATCAGCCACTGGTGTAAGCTCCGGCGAGGGGCTAACACTTGCAGCAGCCAGCCCGGAAGGAAGTATGGTGGTTTTGGGCAATCCCAGATGTGACAACGAGACCCAGCCAAGCTGAGACCATCCCGGACCAAACCGCATCTGGGCCTGGCACCCAACATCCCCACCCCCCTTCCTGCTGCACTGACAGCCGCTGTCACCACAGCACTGGCGGCCGCCGGACCCCCCTTCTCCCGCAAGGCACAGAAGTTGCGCACACCCGCCCCCATCCCCTGAGCACTGGCAGCCGCTGGCACCCCCCCTTCCAGCGCCAAGACAAAGAAGTTCCTTTGCTGTTGAGCCACACTGATACCGGCACCCAGGACACATGATGCACCACTATCCCCGCCCATTATGCAAATATATTCTCAATTAAGCATCCCTGTTGGTGGGCGGCCCGGCCCCCTGACTCCTGTGGGGCCCTAAGCGGATGCTTTAGCTGCTTAGCGTTAAATCTGCCACTACATCTACCTACTGGCCGTGGGTGGCACCGCTATGCGGCGCCCCTCCTTGGCTGGCGCTCCTGGTGAGTGCCATCCTGGCCAATAGGTAGATACACCCCTGCTGTCTCACATTATATACTCCTGTACATAACTGTCCCACATCATTTACTCCTCTACATACCTGTCCCACATCACTTACTCCTCTATGTACATGTTCAACATCACATACTCCTCTACATACCTGTCCCACATCATTTACTCCTCTACATACATGTCCACATCACATACTCCTCTACATACCTGTCCTACATCATTTACTCCTCTACATACATGTCCACATCACATACTCCTCTACATACCTGTCCTACATCATTTACTCTTCTACATACATGTCCACATCACATACTCCTCTACATACCTGTCCTACATCATTTTCTCCTCTACATAACTGTCCCACATCATTCACTTCTCTACATACCTGTTCCACATCATTTACTCCTCTACATACATGTTCCACATCACATACTCCTCTACATACCCGTCCTACATCATTTACTCCTCTACATAACTGTCCCACATCATTTACTCCTCTACATACCCGTCCTACATCATTTACTCCTCTACATAACTGTCCCACATCATTCACTTCTCTACATACCTGTTCTACATCATTTACTCCTCTACATAACTGTCCCACATCATTTACTCCTCTACATACCCGTCCTACATCATTTACTCCTCTACATACCTGTCCCACATCATACACTTCTCTACATACCTGTTCCACATCATTTACTCCTCTACATATCTGTCCCACATCATTTACTCATCTACATACCTGTCCAACATCATATATTGTACTCCTCTACATACATGTTCCACATCACATACTCCTCTACATACCTGTCCTACATTATATACTCCTCTACATACCTGTCCCATGTCACATACTCCTCTACATATATGTTCCACATCACATACTCCTCTACATAGCTGTCCCACATCAATTACTCCTCTACATGCATGTTCCATATCACATACTCCTCTACATACCTGTCTCACATCATATACTGCTCTACATAACTGTCCCATATCACATACTCCTCTACATAGCTGTCCCACATCAATTACTCCTCTACATGCATGTTCCAAATCACATACTCTTCTACGTACATGTCCTACATAATTTACTCCTCTACATACCTGTCCTACATCATTTACTCCTCTACATACATGTTGGAAATCACATACTCCTCTACATACCTGTCCCATATCTCCACATACATGTCCTGCATAATTTACACCTCACCATACATGCCCCACATCATTTACTCCTCTACATGCCTGTCCCACATCATTTACTCCTCTACATAACTGTCCCACATCATTTACCCCTCTACATTCATGTTCCACATCACAGACTTCTCTACATACATGTCCAACATCACTTACTCCTCTACATACATGTTCCACATCATTTACACCTCACCACATCTGCAGGGCCTGGGGCTGAAAATGATAATTGGGCCTATTCTGAGAAGCAGAGGAGGTGTGAGCAGTCTGTGTGGGTGTGGATAGAGCCATATGGGCGTGTATACCCCCTACACTATCAACCCAGTGTCTCCATAGGTGCATAAAAGAAAAATTGCATCATTTTGTGAGGATTAGAAATTAAATTTTAATACTTATGATATATGGCCGACTGCGTGGCCAGCTGGTGGGGGATCATCATCATGCTGTCATGATGATGTGCCTACTTTTATGTGTAGGCCTACAGCTGTATCTCCATCCGCCCCACTGTTAATCTGGCCCTGCATACCTGTCCCACAGAGATCAGTGGGGCAAATGTATTAACCTGGAGACGGCATAAGAAAGTGATAAACCAGTGATATGTGCAAGGTTATAAAGGCACCAGCCAATCAGATCCTAACTGTTAATTTACATAATGGTGCTGATTGGCTGGTGCCTTTATCACCTTGCACATATCACTGGTTTATCACTTCCTTATGCCGTCTCCAGGTTAATACATCTGCCCCACTATGAGTTACCGATGATCGAGATGCCGGACGTCAGTATACCGACAACAGCATTCCGATCGTCAGTAAGCCGGCAGTGGGGTGAGCAGAAAAAGTCCTCTTGTGGGCTCACTGCGCTCGCCATGCTGCGAGTGGTAATAGCCCCTGTTAGCCGGAATTCCAGCTGGCGGCATTGTCAGCAATCAGGATCCCGGCATTAGTATCGTGACCGCCAGGATCCTGACTGCCGGCAACTTAACTGCATACCGTCCCACTTCATATACATCTCTACATACCAGTCTGTGTAGTCTGTGCGTAGCCCAGGACTTACTCCTAGAGTGTGATACAAACATGCTGATTGGGGCCGGAGCTGACGTCACACACCCTCCCTGAAGACGCTTGGGAACTCCTGTATGTTTCCTGACACTCCTAGAAAATGTTACCACCCACAAACGTCCGCTTCCTCTCAATCACCTTGCGTATGCCTAGCGATCAAAATTTTCACATCATTTTGTCGCTGTTTGGGCTCGCGCCTGCGCATTGCGGTGCATACACATGCGTAGTCATTTGATACTTGGTCGCTGTGTGATTTTGCACAACAGAGATCAGGTCTGAATTAGGCCCTCTAACAGCAATGCACTGTACAAAACACACAGGGGGTGATTCCAAGTTGATCGCAGCAGGAACTTTGTTAGCAATTGGGCAAAACCATGTGCACTGCAGGGGAGGCAGATGTAACATGTGCAGAGAGAGTTAGATTTGGGTGTGGTGTGTTCAATCTGCAATCTAATTTGCAGTGTAAAAATAAAGCAGCCAGTATTTACCCTGCACAGAAACAAAATAACCCACCCAAATCTAACTCTCTCTGCAAATGTTATATCTGCCTCCCCTGCAGTGCACATGGTTTTGCCCAAACTGCTAAAAAATTTCCTGCTGCGATCAACTCGGAATTACCCCCACAATGTGCAGTATGATGTAACACATATCATTAATACAATCTAGAACCTGATCCCTAGAGGTAGGGGTGGGCCCCCAAGTAATAGGGCCTACAGGGGGTTTCCTCTGTATCCCGGTGGGCCAGTCTGACCCTGGGTTCAATAGGTTGTCATGGCAATTGTTGACACACAAATGGCCAACACACATTATTGTTTTTTTAAAGTTTTCCCAACTTTTGATTGAGTCACCATCTACATGGTCTACGAATGGGAATAGCAACCTGTGGTGAAGGCAGTGGTAGTTGAGCAAGCCACCTTGCCTGAAGAGTGGTGAGCAAAGGGCGCCCCTAGGCACAACAATAACGGCCGCCCCCCCCCACCTTGCCTCATTTTATTTTTTTGTGTTTCTGCGTGCATGTGTGTTTGTTTCTGTGTGTGTGTGTGTGTGTTTCTGTGTGCAGTGGCGCCGAGAAAGGGGGGAAGAGGGTACAAATTACCTGGGCCCAGGTCTAATAGAGGGGCCCAGTGGGGGCCCTGGGCTTCCTCCCCCTTGACTTGCAGCAGCAGCTGCAGCTTTTCACTTCAGCCCAGCACACGCTGCTGTGTGCTGGGCTAGTGTGTGGCCAGGACCGGTTCTAGCCCTTGTGGCACCCCGGGCGAAAATAGGGGCGTGGCCAGTTACGCCTCCTGTAGAGTTGTGCCCCCATTTGTGCCCCCAGTAGCGCCCCCATATGTGCCCCCAGTAGCGCCGCTTACAATAAAAAATAAAAAATGAATACTTACTATCCCCGCTCCTGAGCCCCGACCGCTGCAGACCTCCGCCGGCGCCGCTCTTCGCCTCGGATCTATGGGAGAGACGTCATGACGTCTCTCCCATAGCACAGCATAGATAGACACTAGAGGTCAATTATGGCCCCTAGCGTCTGTGCCAGTCCCACAATGCTGTTCAGTGCACGATGACATCATCGCGCACCGCACAGCAAAGGTCCTCTCCGTGAAGGGAAACTAGACGGGTAGCGTCTAGTTCCCTTCACAGCGGGGGACACTGCCAAACAGTAGCGGATCTTGCCATGGTGCGGCGTCCTCTGGATGGCGCCGGCGCCCTCCGGAAGGCGGCGCCCCGGGCAAAAGTCCTGCTTGCCCGTGGCAAGATCCGCTACTGTGTGTGGCCATGGTGGCAGTTAAAATACAATTTCTCATACGTCCTAGAGGATGCTGGGGATGACATCAAGACCATGGGGTATAGACGGGATCCGCAGGAGACATGGGCACTCTGAAGAATTTTCATTGGGTGTGAACTGGCTCCTCCCTCTATGCCCCTCCTCCAGACCTCAGTTTTAGAAATGTGGCCAGGTCGACTGGATGCACTCTGAGGAGCTCTACTGAGTTTCTCTGAAAAGACTTATGTTAGGTTTTTTATTTTCAGGGAGATCTGCTGGCATCAGACTCCCTGCTTCGTGGGACTGAGGGGGCAGAAGTAGGAACCAACTTCGTCAGAGTTTCATGGCTCTGCTTCTGGCTGACAGGACACCATTAGCTCCTGAAGGGAACTGAACGCTAGCCGTGTCTAGATGCTCACTCCCACAGCACGCCGTCACCCCCCTCACAGAGCCAGAAGTCAGAAGACAGGTGATTATGAGAAGAATGATCTTCAATCAAGTAAGTGATGGCTGAGGTGCGGCGCGGCTGGCGGGAGCGCAGCGCGCCATTGCTGCCCCCACACACAGGCACTGCAGGGTGCAGGGCGCGGGGGGGGGGTGCACCTTGGGCAGCAAGAAAAATACCTCAAACTGGCTAAAAGGGGGCATAAGATGCCGCTGGCACAGCCCTACCCCCGCCAGTATAAATATTGTCATGGATACTGAGGGGCGGAGCTTCTTCCTCAGGCAGCCAGCACACTACTCAGCACCATTTTCTCTCTCTCCTCAGATTGCAGAAAGCACGCTGGTCCTTTACTCCACTTCTGACAAGTACAGGGTGCTATGAAAGGGGGGCACAAAGCGATTGTGGTGCATTTGATAGTGTATATTACTATTTAAAAGCGCTTTTGGGCTGTGGACATACTGTGTTCACAGGCAATACTGGTGCTGGGTTTGTGAACTGGCTGCTCCTATCCTGTGTCCCTCTGACAGATTTTACTGTGGGTCTGTCCCCAAAATAAGTCCCAGTGTGTCTGTGAGTGTGGTGTACACGTGTGAGGCATGTCTGAGGCAGGGAGTTCCTCCCCGGAGGAAGCCATTTTAGGGACACAGAGTTGTAATGTGGTGGCGCTACCGGCAAACCAAGAGCCTGCATGGGTGAAAGAGCTACGTGACAGTATGCATCTGATTAACCGTAGATTAGATACGTCTGAATCTAAGGCTGCATGCTGGAGAAAATCTGTGGAAGATGTGATTTTTCAGGATGCTGTTATTCCTTATGCGGGTGGCCCCTCTGGGTCACATAAGAGACCATTTGCAAATGTAAACACTCATACCGACACGGATTCTGATTCTTGTGTCGACAATAGTAAATCCAGAGAGATAGATCATAAATTGGCAAAAAGTATACAATATATGATTGTGGCTATAAGGGACGTGTTGGAGGTTACAGAAAGCACTCCTGTACCTCAGGAGAAAGCTTATTTACGTAAGGAAAAGAAATCCAAAGTCACGTTCCCTCCTTCACACGAACTAAATGCTCTGGTTGAAGGGATGTGGGTGAATCCTGATGAAAAATTTCGTATTCCCAAAAGGATTCACATAGCTTATCCTTTCCCGGTTGAAGACAGGAAAAAATGGGAGTCACCCCCTGTGTTAGACAGTGCACTTTCCAGGTTGACAAAGAAGGTAATTCTCCCTGCTCCTGGCACGGCTTCTCTTAAAGAGCCGGCAGACCGCAAAATGGAAACGACATTGAAATCCATTTATGTTACCAATGGTACACTGCTCAGGCCCACTATTGCCTGCGCATGGGTGAGTCGCGCTATTGAAAAATGGTCAGAAAAGCGTGTCATCAGAAATTGACACGATTGATAAAGATGAGATACTCCTTAAGTTAGGGAATATCAAGGACGCTGCAGCCTACATGCTGGAAGCAATGAAGGATATTGGACTCTTGGGTTCACAAGCCGCTACCATGGCAGTATCGGCTAGGTGGGCATTATGGATTCGCCAGTGGAACGCGGATGCAGATTCCAAAAGAAACATGGAGGCTCTCCCATATAAAGCTGAGGCCTTATTTGGCGATGTCCTCGATGCGTTAGTCTCGGCGGCTACCGCAGGTAAGTCAACATTTTTGCCCTGTCACCCGCAAATGCAGTCCTTTCGGCCTAATAAACACAAAAAGGCGAGAGGTTCCCCCTTCTTTGCAGGTAGGGGAAGGGGAAAGGGAAAGAAGCCCACACCGGCTCCAGGTTCCCAAGAGCAGAAGTCTACCCCTAATTCTGCCAAATCCCCAGCATGATGCTGGAACTCCCTTGCGGGAGGCCGCTCGGGTGGGGGCACGTCTCAAACTCTTCAGCCAGGATTGGATTCTGTCTGGCCTGGATCCCTGGGTGTTGCAAATAGTATCCCAGGGATACCAACTAGAGTTTCAAGACGTTCCCCCATGCCGATTTTTCAAATCGACCTTGCCAGCTTTTCCGCTAGAGAGAGAAGCAGTAAAAGCGGCAATCCAAAAATTATGTCAAGACCAGGTTATAGTCCTGGTACCGTTGTCACAACAAGGGCGGGGTTTTTATTCAAGCCTCTTTGTTGTTCCGAAGTCGAACGGCTCGGTCAGACCGATCCTAAATCTAAAAGATCTGAATTTCTTCCTGAAAAGGTTCAAGTTCAAGATGGAATCACTTCAGGCGGTGATTGCCAGTCTGGAGGAGGGGGACTACTCGGTGGACATAAAGGATGCTTACCTGCATGTTCCCATTTATCTTCCTCACCAGGCTTATCTGAGATTCGCGATTCAGGATTGCCATTACCAATTCCAGACTTTACCTTTCGGTCTCTCCACGGCGCCGAGGGTATTCACCAAGATGATGGCGGAGATGATGGTCCTCCTTCGTCAGAAAGGAGTCAATATAATCCCTTATCTGGACGACCTCCTGATAAAGGCGAGATCTAGGGAGCAGTTATTACAAAACATATCTCTCTCCCTGTCAATACTCCAACAACACGGGTGGATCATAACTTACCCAAAGTCACAGTTGGAACCGACGACAAGGTCGTCTTTCCTCGGAATGATTCTGGACACAGAAGTTCAGAGAGTATTTCTTCCGCTGGAAAAGGCCCTGGAAATCCAGAAAATGGTAAAACAGATATTAAAACCATCAAGTGTGTCGTAGAGATGAGCGGGTTCGGTTTCTCTGAATCCGAACCCGCCAGAACTTCATGTTTTTTTTCACGGGTCCGAGCGACTCGGATCTTCCCGCCTTGCTCGGTTAACCCGAGCGCGCCCGAACGTCATCATGACGCTGTCGGATTCTCGCGAGGCTCGGATTCTATCGCGAGACTCGGATTCTATATAAGGAGCCGCGCGTCGCCGCCATTTTCACACGTGCATTGAGATTGATAGGGAGAGGACGTGGCTGGCGTCCTCTCCATTTAGATTATAAGAGACTGAGAGAGATTTACTGGAGCTGACTAGGAGGAGTACTGTTACTGTAGAAGTGTAGAGACTGAGTGGAGAGAGTTTACTAGTGAGGACAGTGCAGTTTACTTTATAATCCGTTCTCTGCCTGAAAAAAGCGATACACAGCACACAGTGACTCAGTCACATACCATATCTGTGTGCACTGCTCAGGCTCAGGCCAGTGTGCTGCATCATCTATTATCTATATATAATATTATATATATCTGTCTGACTACTCAGCTCACACAGCTTATAATTGTGGGGGAGACTGGGGAGCACTACTGCAGTGCCAGTTATAGGTTATAGCAGGAGCCAGGAGTACATAATATATTATATAGTGAGTGACCACCAGACACACAGTGCAGTTTATTTAATATATCCGTTCTCTGCCTGAAAAAAGCGATACACACAGTGACTCAGTCAGTCACATACCATATCTGTGTGCACTGCTCAGGCTCAGGCCAGTGTGCTGCATCATCTATTATCTATATATAATATTATATATATCTGTCTGACTGCTCAGCTCACACAGCTTATAATTGTGGGGGAGACTGGGGAGCACTACTGCAGTGCCAGTTATAGGTTATAGCAGGAGCCAGGAGTACATAATATATTATATAGTGAGTGACCACCAGACACACAGTGCAGTTTATTTAATATATCCGTTCTCTGCCTGAAAAAAGCGATACACACAGTGACTCAGTCAGTCACATACCATATCTGTGTGCACTGCTCAGGCTCAGGCCAGTGTGCTGCATCATCTATTATCTATATATAATATTATATATATCTGTCTGACTGCTCAGCTCACACAGCTTATAATTGTGGGGGAGACTGGGGAGCACTACTGCAGTGCCAGTTATAGGTTATAGCAGGAGCCAGGAGTAGAGATGAGCGGGTTCGGTTTCTTTGAATCCGAACCCGCACGAACTTCACTTTTTTTTTCACGGGTCCGAGCGACTCGGATCTTCCCGCCTTGCTCGGTTAACCCAAGCGCGCCCGAACGTCATCATGACGCTGTCGGATTCTCGCGAGACTCGGATTCTATATAAGGAGCCGCGCGTCGCCGCCATTTTCACACGTGCATTGAGATTGATAGGGAGAGGACGTGGCTGGCGTCCTCTCCATTTAGATTAGATTTAGAAGAGAGAGAGAGAGAGAGATTGCTGTGATACTGTAGATTAGAAGAGAGTGCAGAGTGCAGACAGAGTTTAGTGACTGACGACCACAGTGACCAGTGACCACCAGAGACAGTGCAGTTGTTTGTTTTATTTAATATATCCGTTCTCTGCCTGAAAAAAACGATACACAGTCACACAGTGACTCAGTCTGTGTGCACTGCTCAGCCCAGTGTGCTGCACATCAATGTATTGTATATAAAGCTTATAATTGTGGGGGAGACTGGGGAGCACTGCAGGTTGTTATAGCAGGAGCCAGGAGTACATGATAAATAATATTATATTAAAATTAAACAGTGCACACTTTTGCTGCAGGAGTGCCACTGCCAGTGTGACTAGTGGTGACCAGTGCCTGACCACCAGTATATTAGTAGTATTGTATACTATCTCTTTATCAACCAGTCTATATTAGCAGCAGACACAGTACAGTGCGGTAGTTCACGGCTGTGGCTACCTCTGTGTCGGCACTCGGCAGGCAGTCCGTCCATCCATAATTGTATTATATACCACCTAACCGTGGATTTTTTTTTCTTTCTTTATACCGTCGTCATAGTCATACTAGTTGTTACGAGTATACTACTATCTCTTTATCAACCAGTGTACAGTGCGGTAGTTCACGGCTGTGGCTACCTCTGTGTCGGAACTCGGCAGGCAGTCCGTCCATCCATAATTGTATTATAATATATACCACCTAACCGTGGTTTTTTTTCGTTCTTTATACCGTCGTCATACTAGTTGTTACGAGTATACTACTATCTCTTTATCAACCAGTGTACAGTGCGGTAGTTCACGGCTGTGGCTACCTCTGTGTCGGAACTCGGCAGGCAGTCCGTCCATCCATAATTGTATTATAATATATACCACCTAACCGTGGTTTTTTTTTCGTTCTTTATACCGTCGTCATACTAGTTGTTACGAGTATACTACTATCTCTTTATCAACCAGTGTACAGTGCGGTAGTTCACGGCTGTGGCTACCTCTGTGTCGGCACTCGGCAGGCAGTCCGTCCAACCATAATTGTATTATATACCACCTAACCGTGGTTTTTTTTTCATTCTTTATACCGTCGTCATACTAGTTGTTACGAGTATACTACTATCTCTTTATCAACCAGTGTACAGTGCGGTAGTTCACGGCTGTGGCTACCTCTGTGTCGGCACTCGGCAGGCAGTCCGTCCAACCATAATTGTATTATATACCACCTAACCGTGGTTTTTTTTTCATTCTTTATACCGTCGTCATACTAGTTGTTACGAGTATACTACTATCTCTTTATCAACCAGTGTACAGTGCGGTAGTTCACGGCTGTGGCTACCTCTGTGTCGGCACTCGGCAGCCCGTCCATAATTGTATATACCAGTGACCTAACCGTGGTTTTTTTTTCTTTCTTTATACATACATACTAGTTACGAGTATACTATCTCTTTATCAACCAGTCTATATATTAGCAGCAGACACAGTACAGTGCGGTAGTTCACGGCTGTGGCTACCTCTGTGTCGGCACTCGGCAGCCCGTCCATAATTGTATATACCACCTAACCGTGGTTTTTTTTTCTTTCTTTATACATACATACTAGTTACGAGTATACTATCTCTTTATCAACCAGTCTATATATTAGCAGCAGACACAGTACAGTGCGGTAGTTCACGGCTGTGGCTACCTCTGTGTCGGCACTCCGCAGCCCGTCCATAATTGTATATACCAGTGACCTAACCGTGGTTTTTTTTTCTTTCTTTATACATACATACTAGTTACGAGTATACTATCTCTTTATCAACCAGTCTATATATTAGCAGCAGACACAGTACAGTGCGGTAGTTCACGGCTGTGGCTACCTCTGTGTCGGCACTCGGCAGCCCGTCCATAATTGTATATACCAGTGACCTAACCGTGGTTTTTTTTTCTTTCTTTATACATACATACTAGTTACGAGTATACTATCTCTTTATCAACCAGTCTATATATTAGCAGCAGACACAGTACAGTGCGGTAGTTCACGGCTGTGGCTACCTCTGTGTCGGCACTCGGCAGCCCGTCCATAATTGTATATACCAGTGACCTAACCGTGGTTTTTTTTTCTTTCTTTATACATACATACTAGTTACGAGTATACTATCTCTTTATCAACCAGTCTATATATTAGCAGCAGACACAGTACAGTGCGGTAGTTCACGGCTGTGGCTACCTCTGTGTCGGCACTCGGCAGCCCGTCCATAATTGTATATACCACCTAACCGTGGTTTTTTTTTCTTTCTTTATACATACATACTAGTTACGAGTATACTATCTCTTTATCAACCAGTCTATATATTAGCAGCAGACACAGTACAGTGCGGTAGTTCACGGCTGTGGCTACCTCTGTGTCGGCACTCGGCAGCCCGTCCATAATTGTATATACCAGTGACCTAACCGTGGTTTTTTTTTCTTTCTTTATACATACATACTAGTTACGAGTATACTATCTCTTTATCAACCAGTCTATATATTAGCAGCAGACACAGTACAGTGCGGTAGTTCACGGCTGTGGCTACCTCTGTGTCGGCACTCGGCAGCCCGTCCATAATTGTATACTAGTATCCAATCCATCCATCTGCATTGTTTACCTGAGGTGCCTTTTAGTTGTGCCTATTAAAATATGGAGAACAAAAATGTTGAGGTTCCAAAATTAGGGAAAGATCAAGATCCACTTCCACCTCGTGCTGAAGCTGCTGCCACTAGTCATGGCCGAGACGATGAAATGCCAGCAACGTCGTCTGCCAAGGCCGATGCCCAATGGCATAGTACAGAGCATGTCAAAACCAAAACACCAAATATCAGTAAAAAAAGGACTCCAAAACCTAAAATAAAATTGTCGGAGGAGAAGCGTAAACTTGCCAATATGCCATTTACCACACGGAGTGGCAAGGAACGGCTGAGGCCCTGGCCTATGTTCATGGCTAGTGGTTCAGCTTCACATGAGGATGGAAGCACTCAGCCTCTCGCTAGAAAACTGAAAAGACTCAAGCTGGCAAAAGCACCGCAAAGAACTGTGCGTTCTTTGAAATCCCAAATCCACAAGGAGAGTCCAATTGTGTCGGTTGCGATGCCTGACCTTCCCAACACTGGACGTGAAGAGCATGCGCCTTCCACCATTTGCACGCCCCCTGCAAGTGCTGGAAGGAGCACCCGCAGTCCAGTTCCTGATAGTCAGATTGAAGATGTCAGTGTTGAAGTACACCAGGATGAGGAGGATATGGGTGTTGCTGGCGCTGGGGAGGAAATTGACCAGGAGGATTCTGATGGTGAGGTGGTTTGTTTAAGTCAGGCACCCGGGGAGACACCTGTTGTCCGTGGGAGGAATATGGCCGTTGACATGCCAGGTGAAAATACCAAAAAAATCAGCTCTTCGGTGTGGAGGTATTTCACCAGAAATGCGGACAACAGGTGTCAAGCCGTGTGTTCCCTTTGTCAAGCTGTAATAAGTAGGGGTAAGGACGTTAACCACCTCGGAACATCCTCCCTTATACGTCACCTGCAGCGCATTCATAATAAGTCAGTGACAAGTTCAAAAACTTTGGGTGACAGCGGAAGCAGTCCACTGACCAGTAAATCCCTTCCTCTTGTAACCAAGCTCACGCAAACCACCCCACCAACTCCCTCAGTGTCAATTTCCTCCTTCCCCAGGAATGCCAATAGTCCTGCAGGCCATGTCACTGGCAAGTCTGACGAGTCCTCTCCTGCCTGGGATTCCTCCGATGCATCCTTGCGTGTAACGCCTACTGCTGCTGGCGCTGCTGTTGTTGCCGCTGGGAGTCGATGGTCATCCCAGAGGGGAAGTCGTAAGCCCACTTGTACTACTTCCAGTAAGCAATTGACTGTTCAACAGTCCTTTGCGAGGAAGATGAAATATCACAGCAGTCATCCTACTGCAAAGCGGATAACTGAGTCCTTGACAACTATGTTGGTGTTAGACGTGCGTCCGGTATCCGCCGTTAGTTCACAGGGAACTAGACAATTTATTGAGGCAGTGTGCCCCCGTTACCAAATACCATCTAGGTTCCACTTCTCTAGGCAGGCGATACCGAGAATGTACACGGACGTCAGAAAAAGACTCACCAGTGTCCTAAAAAATGCAGTTGTACCCAATGTCCACTTAACCACGGACATGTGGACAAGTGGAGCAGGGCAGGGTCAGGACTATATGACTGTGACAGCCCACTGGGTAGATGTATGGACTCCCGCCGCAAGAACAGCAGCGGCGGCACCAGTAGCAGCATCTCGCAAACGCCAACTCTTTCCTAGGCAGGCTACGCTTTGTATCACCGCTTTCCAGAATACGCACACAGCTGAAAACCTCTTACGGCAACTGAGGAAGATCATCGCGGAATGGCTTACCCCAATTGGACTCTCCTGTGGATTTGTGGCATCGGACAACGCCAGCAATATTGTGTGTGCATTAAATATGGGCAAATTCCAGCACGTCCCATGTTTTGCACATACCTTGAATTTGGTGGTGCAGAATTTTTTTAAAAACGACAGGGGCGTGCAAGAGATGCTGTCGGTGGCCAGAAAAATTGCGGGACACTTTCGGTGTACAGGCACCACGTACAGAAGACTGGAGCACCACCAAAAACTACTGAACCTGCCCTGCCATCATCTGAAGCAAGAAGTGGTAACGAGGTGGAATTCAACCCTCTATATGCTTCAGAGGTTGGAGGAGCAGCAAAAGGCCATTCAAGCCTATACAATTGAGCACGATATAGGAGATGGAATGCACCTGTCTCAAGTGCAGTGGAGAATGATTTCAACGTTGTGCAAGGTTCTGATGCCCTTTGAACTTGCCACACGTGAAGTCAGTTCAGACACTGCCAGCCTGAGTCAGGTCATTCCCCTCATCAGGCTTTTGCAGAAGAAGCTGGAGGCATTGAAGAAGGAGCTAAAAGGGAGCGATTCCGCTAGGCATGTGGGACTTGTGGATGCAGCCCTTAATTCGCTTAACAAGGATTCACGGGTGGTCAATCTGTTGAAATCAGAGCACTACATTTTGGCCACCGTGCTCGATCCTAGATTTAAAGCCTACCTTGGATCTCTCTTTCCGGCAGACACAGGTCTGCTGGGGTTGAAAGACCTGCTGGTGACAAAATTGTCAAGTCAAGCGGAACGCGACCTGTCAACATCTCCTCCTTCACATTCTCCCGCAACTGGGGGTGCGAGGAAAAGGCTCAGAATTCCGAGCCCACCCGCTGGCGGTGATGCAGGGCAGTCTGGAGCGACTGCTGATGCTGACATCTGGTCCGGACTGAAGGACCTGACAACGATTACGGACATGTCGTCTACTGTCACTGCATATGATTCTCTCAACATTGATAGAATGGTGGAGGATTATATGAGTGACCGCATCCAAGTAGGCACGTCACACAGTCCGTACTTATACTGGCAGGAAAAAGAGGCAATTTGGAGGCCCTTGCACAAACTGGCTTTATTCTACCTAAGTTGCCCTCCCACAAGTGTGTACTCCGAAAGAGTGTTTAGTGCCGCCGCTCACCTTGTCAGCAATCGGCGTACGAGGTTACATCCAGAAAATGTGGAGAAGATGATGTTCATTAAAATGAATTATAATCAATTCCTCCGCGGAGACATTGACCAGCAGCAATTGCCTCCACAAAGTACACAGGGAGCTGAGATGGTGGATTCCAGTGGGGACGAATTGATAATCTGTGAGGAGGGGGATGTACACGGTGATATATCGGAGGGTGAAGATGAGGTGGACATCTTGCCTCTGTAGAGCCAGTTTGTGCAAGGAGAGATTAATTGCTTCTTTTTTGGGGGGGGTCCAAACCAACCCGTCATATCAGTCACAGTCGTGTGGCAGACCCTGTCACTGAAATGATGGGTTGGTTAAAGTGTGCATGTCCTGTTTTGTTTATACAACATAAGGGTGGGTGGGAGGGCCCAAGGATAATTCCATCTTGCACCTCTTTTTTCTTTTCTTTTTCTTTGCATCATGTGCTGATTGGGGAGGGTTTTTTGGAAGGGACATCCTGCGTGACACTGCAGTGCCACTCCTAAATGGGCCCGGTGTTTGTGTCGGCCACTAGGGTCGCTAATCTTACTCACACAGTCAGCTACCTCATTGCGCCTCTTTTTTTCTTTGCGTCATGTGCTGTTTGGGGAGGGTTTTTTGGAAGGGACATCCTGCGTGACACTGCAGTGCCACTCCTAGATGGGCCCGGTGTTTGTGTCGGCCACTAGGGTCGCTAATCTTACTCACACAGCTACCTCATTGCGCCTCTTTTTTTCTTTGCGTCATGTGCTGTTTGGGGAGGGTTTTTTGGAAGGGACATCCTGCGTGACACTGCAGTGCCACTCCTAGATGGGCCCGGTGTTTGTGTCGGCCACTAGGGTCGCTAATCTTACTCACACAGTCAGCTACCTCATTGCGCCTCTTTTTTTCTTTGCGTCATGTGCTGTTTGGGGAGGGTTTTTTGGAAGGGCCATCCTGCGTGACACTGCAGTGCCACTCCTAGATGGGCCCAGTGTTTGTGTCGGCCACTAGGGTCGCTAATCTTACTCACACAGTCAGCTACCTCATTGCGCCTCTTTTTTTCTTTGCGTCATGTGCTGTTTGGGGAGGGTTTTTTGGAAGGGCCATCCTGCGTGACACTGCAGTGCCACTCCTAGATGGGCCCGGTGTTTGTGTCGGCCACTAGGGTCGCTAATCTTACTCACACAGCTACCTCATTGCGCCTCTTTTTTTCTTTGCGTCATGTGCTGTTTGGGGAGGGTTTTTTGGAAGGGACATCCTGCGTGACACTGCAGTGCCACTCCTAGATGGGCCCGGTGTTTGTGTCGGCCACTAGGGTCGCTTATCTTACTCACACAGCGACCTCGGTGCAAATTTTAGGACTAAAAATAATATTGTGAGGTGTGAGGTATTCAGAATAGGCTGAAAATGAGTGTAAATTATGGTTTTTGAGGTTAATAATACTTTGGGATCAAAATGACCCCCAAATTCTATGATTTAAGCTGTTTTTTAGTGTTTTTGGAAAAAAACACCCGAATCCAAAACACACCCGAATCCGACAAAAATAATTCGGTGAGGTTTTGCCAAAACGCGTTCGAACCCAAAACACGGCCGCAGAACCGAACCCAAAACCAAAACACAAAACCTGAAAAATTTCAGGCGCTCATCTCTAGCCAGGAGTACATAATATATTATATAGTGAGTGACCACCAGACACACAGTGCAGTTTATTTAATATATCCGTTCTCTGCCTGAAAAAAGCGATACACACAGTGACTCAGTCAGTCACATACCATATCTGTGTGCACTGCTCAGGCTCAGGCCAGTGTGCTGCATCATCTATTATCTATATATAATATTATATATATCTGTCTGACTGCTCAGCTCACACAGCTTATAATTGTGGGGGAGACTGGGGAGCACTACTGCAGTGCCAGTTATAGGTTATAGCAGGAGCCAGGAGTACATAATATATTATATAGTGAGTGACCACCAGACACACAGTGCAGTTTATTTAATATATCCGTTCTCTGCCTGAAAAAAGCGATACACACAGTGACTCAGTCAGTCACATACCATATCTGTGTGCACTGCTCAGGCTCAGGCCAGTGTGCTGCATCATCTATTATCTATATATAATATTATATATATCTGTCTGACTGCTCAGCTCACACAGCTTATAATTGTGGGGGAGACTGGGGAGCACTACTGCAGTGCCAGTTATAGGTTATAGCAGGAGCCAGGAGTACATAATATATTATATAGTGAGTGACCACCAGACACACAGTGCAGTTTATTTAATATATCCGTTCTCTGCCTGAAAAAAGCGATACACACAGTGACTCAGTCAGTCACATACCATATCTGTGTGCACTGCTCAGGCTCAGGCCAGTGTGCTGCATCATCTATTATCTATATATAATATTATATATATCTGTCTGACTGCTCAGCTCACACAGCTTATAATTGTGGGGGAGACTGGGGAGCACTACTGCAGTGCCAGTTATAGGTTATAGCAGGAGCCAGGAGTACATAATATATTATATAGTGAGTGACCACCAGACACACAGTGCAGTTTATTTAATATATCCGTTCTCTGCCTGAAAAAAGCGATACACACAGTGACTCAGTCAGTCACATACCATATCTGTGTGCACTGCTCAGGCTCAGGCCAGTGTGCTGCATCATCTATATATATTATATATCTGTCTGACTGCTCAGCTCACACAGCTTATAATTGTGGGGGAGACTGGGGAGCACTACTGCAGTGCCAGTTATAGGTTATAGCAGGAGCCAGGAGTACATATTATATTAAAATTAAACAGTGCACACTTTTGCTGCAGGAGTGCCACTGCCAGTGTGACTGACCAGTGACCTGACCACACTGACCACCAGTATAGTTAGTAGTATACTTATATTGTGATTGCCTGAAAAAGTTAAACACTCGTCGTGTGACTTCACTTGTGTGTTTTTTTTTTTTATTCTATAAAAATAAAACTCATTTTGCTGACAGACAGTGTCCAGCAGGTCCGTCATTATATAATATATAATATATACCTGTCCGGCTGCAGTAGTGATATATATATATTTTTTATATCATTTATCATCCAGTCGCAGCAGACACAGTACGGTAGTTCACGGCTGTGGCTACCTCTGTGTCTCTGCACTCGGCAGGCAGTCCGTCCATAATTGTAATACCACCTAACCGTGGATTTTTTTCATTCTTCTTTATACATACATAGTTACATAGACATCTTCTCTTTATCAACCAGTCTATATTAGCTGCAGACACAGTACAGTACGGTAGTTCACGGCTGTGGCTACCTCTGTGTCTGCACTCGGCAGGCAGTCCGTCCATAATTGTATACCACCTAACCGTGGTTTTTTTTCATTCTTCTTTATACATACATAGTTACATAGACATCTTCTCTTTATCAACCAGTCTATATTAGCTGCAGACACAGTACAGTACGGTAGTTCACGGCTGTGGCTACCTCTGTGTCTGCACTCGGCAGGCAGTCCGTCCATAATTGTATACCACCTAACCGTGGATTTTTTTTCATTCTTCTTTATACATACATAGTTACATAGACATCTTCTCTTTATCAACCAGTCTATATTAGCTGCAGACACAGTACAGTACGGTAGTTCACGGCTGTGGCTACCTCTGTGTCTGCACTCGGCAGGCAGTCCGTCCATAATTGTATACCACCTAACCGTGGATTTTTTTTCATTCTTCTTTATACATACATAGTTACATAGACATCTTCTCTTTATCAACCAGTCTATATTAGCTGCAGACACAGTACAGTACGGTAGTTCACGGCTGTGGCTACCTCTGTGTCTGCACTCGGCAGGCAGTCCGTCCATAATTGTATACCACCTAACCGTGGATTTTTTTCAGTCTTCTTTATACATACATAGTTACATAGACATCTTCTCTTTATCAACCAGTCTATATTAGCTGCAGACACAGTACAGTACGGTAGTTCACGGCTGTGGCTACCTCTGTGTCTGCAGTCGGCAGGCAGTCCATAATTGTATACTAGTATCCATCTCCATTGTTTACCTGAGGTGCCTTTTAGTTGTGCCTATTAAAATATGGAGAACAAAAATGTTGAGGTTCCAAAATTAGGGAAAGATCAAGATCCACTTCCACCTCGTGCTGAAGCTGCTGCCACTAGTCATGGCCGAGACGATGAAATGCCAGCAACGTCGTCTGCCAAGGCCGATGCCCAATGTCATAGTACAGAGCATGTCAAATGCAAAACACCAAATATCAGAAAAAAAAGGACTCCAAAACCTAAAATAAAATTGTCGGAGGAGAAGCGTAAACTTGCCAATATGCCATTTACCACACGGAGTGGCAAGGAACGGCTGAGGCCCTGGCCTATGTTCATGGCTAGTGGTTCAGCTTCACATGAGGATGGAAGCACTCAGCCTCTTGCTAGAAAAATGAAAAGACTCAAGCTGGCAAAAGCAGCACAGCAAAGAACTGTGCATTCTTCGAAATCCCAAATCCACAAGGAGAGTCCAATTGTGTCGGTTGCGATGCCTGACCTTCCCAACACTGGACGTGAAGAGCATGCGCCTTCCACCATTTGCACGCCCCCTGCAAGTGCTGGAAGGAGCACCCGCAGTCCAGTTCCTGATAGTCAGATTGAAGATGTCAGTGTTGAAGTACACCAGGATGAGGAGGATATGGGTGTTGCTGGCGCTGGGGAGGAAATTGACCAGGAGGATTCTGATGGTGAGGTGGTTTGTTTAAGTCAGGCACCCGGGGAGACACCTGTTGTCCGTGGGAGGAATATGGCCGTTGACATGCCAGGTGAAAATACCAAAAAAATCAGCTCTTCGGTGTGGAGGTATTTCACCAGAAATGCGGACAACAGGTGTCAAGCCGTGTGTTCCCTTTGTCAAGCTGTAATAAGTAGGGGTAAGGACGTTAACCACCTCGGAACATCCTCCCTTATACGTCACCTGCAGCGCATTCATAATAAGTCAGTGACAAGTTCAAAAACTTTGGGTGACAGCGGAAGCAGTCCACTGACCAGTAAATCCCTTCCTCTTGTAACCAAGCTCACGCAAACCACCCCACCAACTCCCTCAGTGTCAATTTCCTCCTTCCCCAGGAATGCCAATAGTCCTGCAGGCCATGTCACTGGCAATTCTGACGAGTCCTCTCCTGCCTGGGATTCCTCCGATGCATCCTTGCGTGTAACGCCTACTGCTGCTGGCGCTGCTGTTGTTGCCGCTGGGAGTCGATGGTCATCCCAGAGGGGAAGTCGTAAGCCCACTTGTACTACTTCCAGTAAGCAATTGACTGTTCAACAGTCCTTTGCGAGGAAGATGAAATATCACAGCAGTCATCCTACTGCAAAGCGGATAACTGAGGCCTTGGCATCCTGGGTGGTGAGAAACGTGGTTCCGGTATCCATCATTACTGCAGAGCCAACTAGAGACTTGTTGGAGGTACTGTGTCCCCGGTACCAAATACCATCTAGGTTCCATTTCTCTAGGCAGGCGATACCGAAAATGTACACAGACCTCAGAAAAAGAGTCACCAGTGTCCTAAAAAATGCAGCTGTACCCAATGTCCACTTAACCACGGACATGTGGACAAGTGGAGCAGGGCAGGGTCAGGACTATATGACTGTGACAGCCCACTGGGTAGATGTATGGACTCCCGCCGCAAGAACAGCAGCGGCGGCACCAGTAGCAGCATCTCGCAAACGCCAACTCTTTCCTAGGCAGGCTACGCTTTGTATCACCGGTTTCCAGAATACGCACACAGCTGAAAACCTCTTACGGCAACTGAGGAAGATCATCGCGGAATGGCTTACCCCAATTGGACTCTCCTGTGGATTTGTGGCATCGGACAACGCCAGCAATATTGTGTGTGCATTAAATATGGGCAAATTCCAGCACGTCCCATGTTTTGCACATACCTTGAATTTGGTGGTGCAGAATTTTTTAAAAAACGACAGGGGCGTGCAAGAGATGCTGTCGGTGGCCAGAAAAATTGCGGGACACTTTCGGCGTACAGGCACCACGTACAGAAGACTGGAGCACCACCAAAAACTACTGAACCTGCCCTGCCATCATCTGAAGCAAGAAGTGGTAATGAGGTGGAATTCAACCCTCTATATGCTTCAGAGGTTGGAGGAGCAGCAAAAGGCCATTCAAGCCTATACAATTGAGCACGATATAGGAGGTGGAATGCACCTGTCTCAAGTGCAGTGGAGAATGATTTCAACGTTGTGCAAGGTTCTGATGCCCTTTGAACTTGCCACACGTGAAGTCAGTTCAGACACTGCCAGCCTGAGTCAGGTCATTCCCCTCATCAGGCTTTTGCAGAAGAAGCTGGAGGCATTGAAGAAGGAGCTAAAAGGGAGTGATTCCGCTAGGCATGTGGGACTTGTGGATGCAGCCCTTAATTCGCTTAACAAGGATTCACGGGTGGTCAATCTGTTGAAATCAGAGCACTACATTTTGGCCACCGTGCTCGATCCTAGATTTAAAGCCTACCTTGGATCTCTCTTTCCGGCAGACACAAGTCTGCTGGGGTTGAAAGACCTGCTGGTGACAAAATTGTCAAGTCAAGCGGAACGCGACCTGTCAACATCTCCTCCTTCACATTCTCCCGCAACTGGGGGTGCGAGGAAAAGGCTCAGAATTCCGAGCCCACCCGCTGGCGGTGATGCAGGGCAGTCTGGAGCGACTGCTGATGCTGACATCTGGTCCGGACTGAAGGACCTGACAACGATTACGGACATGTCGTCTACTGTCACTGCATATGATTCTCTCAACATTGATAGAATGGTGGAGGATTATATGAGTGACCGCATCCAAGTAGGCACGTCACACAGTCCGTACTTATACTGGCAGGAAAAAGAGGCAATTTGGAGGCCCTTGCACAAACTGGCTTTATTCTACCTAAGTTGCCCTCCCACAAGTGTGTACTCCGAAAGAGTGTTTAGTGCCGCCGCTCACCTTGTCAGCAATCGGCGTACGAGGTTACATCCAGAAAATGTGGAGAAGATGATGTTCATTAAAATGAATTATAATCAATTCCTCCGCGGAGACATTGACCAGCAGCAATTGCCTCCACAAAGTACACAGGGAGCTGAGATGGTGGATTCCAGTGGGGACGAATTGATAATCTGTGAGGAGGGGGATGTACACGGTGATATATCGGAGGGTGAAGATGAGGTGGACATCTTGCCTCTGTAGAGCCAGTTTGTGCAAGGAGAGATTAATTGCTTCTTTTTTGGGGGGGGTCCAAACCAACCCGTCATATCAGTCACAGTCGTGTGGCAGACCCTGTCACTGAAATGATGGGTTGGTTAAAGTGTGCATGTCCTGTTTTGTTTATACAACATAAGGGTGGGTGGGAGGGCCCAAGGACAATTCCATCTTGCACCTCTTTTTTCTTTTCTTTTTCTTTGCATCATGTGCTGATTGGGGAGGGTTTTTTGGAAGGGACATCCTGCGTGATACTGCAGTGCCACTCCTAGATGGGCCCGGTGTTTGTGTCGGCCACTAGGGTCGCTAATCTTACTCACACAGTCAGCTACCTCATTGCGCCTCTTTTTTTCTTTGCGTCATGTGCTGTTTGGGGAGGGTTTTTTGGAAGGGACATCCTGCGTGACACTGCAGTGCCACTCCTAGATGGGCCCGGTGTTTGTGTCGGCCACTAGGGTCGCTAATCTTACTCACACAGCTACCTCATTGCGCCTCTTTTTTTCTTTGCGTCATGTGCTGTTTGGGGAGGGTTTTTTGGAAGGGACATCCTGCGTGACACTGCAGTGCCACTCCTAGATGAGCCCGGTGTTTGTGTCGGCCACTAGGGTCGCTGATCTTACTCACACAGCTACCTCATTGCGCCTCTTTTTTTCTTTGCGTCATGTGCTGTTTGGGGAGGGTTTTTTGGAAGGGCCATCCTGCGTGACACTGCAGTGCCACTCCTAGATGGGCCCGGTGTTTGTGTCAGCCACTAGGGTCGCTAATCTTACTCACACAGCTACCTCATTGCGCCTCTTTTTTTCTTTGCGTCATGTGCTGTTTGGGGAGGGTTTTTTGGAAGGGACATCCAGCGTGACACTGCAGTGCCACTCCTAGATGGGCCCGGTGTTTGTGTCGGCCACTAGGGTCGCTTATCTTACTCACACAGCGACCTCGGTGCAAATTTTAGGACTAAAAATAATATTGTGAGGTGTGAGGTATTCAGAATAGACTGAAAATGAGTGTAAATTATGGTTTTTGAGGTTAATAATACTTTGGGATCAAAATGACCCCCAAATTCTATGATTTAAGCTGTTTTTTAGTGTTTTTTGAAAAAAACACCCGAATCCAAAACACACCCGAATCCGACAAAAAAAATTCGGTGAGGTTTTGCCAAAACGCGTTCGAACCCAAAACACGGCCGCGGAACCGAACCCAAAACCAAAACACAAAACCCGAAAAATTTCAGGCGCTCATCTCTAGCTGTGTCGATCCATCAGTGCATTCGGTTGTTGGGGAAGATGGTGGCGGCCTACGAGGCCATACAGTTTGGCAGGTTCCATGCCAGAGTATTCCAGTAGGACCTGTTGGACAAGTGGTTGGGGTCACACCTACACATGCGCAGAAAGATAATCCTGTCGTCAAAAAACAGGATTTCGCTCCTGTGGTGGTTGCACAGCTCTCACCTGCTAGAGGGACGCAGGTTCGGGATTCAGGACTGGGTCCTGATGCAAGTCTCCGAGGATGGGGAGCAGTCTCTCAGGGAGAAAACTTCCAGGGACGTTGGTCACAACAGGAAGCCTGCCTTCACATAAACGTTCTGGAGCTAAGAGCCATTTACAACGGCCTTCAACAAGCGGTACATCTTCTTCAAGACCGTCCCGTGCAGATCCAGGCGGACAGTGTAACAGCAGTCGCATACATAAACAGGCAGGGCGAAATGAAAAGCAGAGCGGCAATGGCAGAGGCGACAAAAATCCTCCTCTGGGCAGAAAAACATCTACAAGCTCTGTTGGCAATATTCATTCCGGGAGTAGACAACTGGGAAGCAGACTTCCTCAGCAGACACGATCTCCATCCAGGAGAGTGGGGCCTCTACCAAGAAGTCTTCGCAGAGGTGACAAGTCTTTGGGGAGTTCCTCAAATAGACATGATGGCGTCTCGTCTCAACAAGAAGCTTCAGAGATACTGTTCCAAGTCGAGAGACCCTCAAGCAGTAGCAGTGGATGCACTGGTGACCCAGTGGGTGTTTCCGTCAGTGTATGTTTTCCCTCCACTTCCACTGATCCCAAAAGTACTCAGGATCATAAGAAAGACAAGGGTTCGACCAATCTTTATTGCCCCAGACTGGCCAAGAAGGGCTTGGTACCCAGATCTTCAGCAGCTACTCATAGGAGATCCTCGGCCTCTTCCTCCTCGGGAGGACCTGCTGCAGCAGGGGCCATGTGTGTACCAAGACTTACCGCGGCTACGTTTGACGGCATGGCTGTTGAGCACCGTATCCTAGCCAGGAAGGGTATTCCTAAGGGGGTCATCCCCACCCTTATTCAGGCCAGAAAGGGAGTAACGTCAAAACATTACCAACGTATTTGGAGAAAATATGTGTCTTGGTGTGAATCCAAGAAAGCTCCTACGGAAGAGCTTCACTTAGGACGTTTTCTCCATTTTTTGCAGGATGGTGTGGAGACGGGCCTACGATTGGGACCAATCAAGGTCCAGATTTCGGCTTTGTCAGTGTTCTTCCAAAAACAATTGGCCTCTCTTCCAGAGGTTTAGACCTTCGTGAAAGGGGTTCTGCATATCCAGCTTCCATTCATGCCTCCAGTGGCACCATGGGACCTTAACGTGGTATTGCAGTTCCTTCAATCGGATTGGTTTGAGCCTCTACAAAAGATAGAGTTGAAGTTTCTCACTTGGAAAGTGGTGATGCTTTTGGCATTGGCATCCGCAAGGTGGGTGTCGGAATTGGGGGCCTTGTCTCACAAGAGCCCTTACCTGATTTTCCATGAAGATAGGGCAGAGTTGCGAACTCGCCAACATTTTCTTCCAAAGGTGGTTTCTGCTTTTCACATAAACCAACCTATTTTGTTGCCAGTAGTTACTGACACATTCACTGATTCAAAGTCTCTAGATGTGGTTAGAGCTTTGAAAATCTATGTTGCTAGAACAGCTCATATACGGAAAACAGAGGCTCTGTTTGTCCTGTATGATCACAACAAGATTGGCTGTCCTGCTTCCAAGCAGACTATTGCACGTTGGATTAGAAATACGATTCAGCAAGCTCATACTACGGCTGGATTGCTGTTACCGACATCGGTAAAGGCCCACTCCACTAGGAAGGTGGGCTCATCCTGGGCAGCTGCCAGGGGGGGTCTCGGCATTGCAACTTTGCCGAGCAGCTACTTGGTCAGGGTCAAACACATTTGCTAAGTTCTACACCTTGGCCAATGAGTACCTAAAGTTTGGTCAATCGGTGCTGCAGGGTCATCCGCACTCTCCCGCCCATACTGGAGCTTTGTAATAGACCCCATGGTCTTGATGTCATCTCCAGCATCCTCTAGGACGTATGAGAAAATAGGATTTTGATAACCTACCGGTAAATCCTTTTCTCCTAGTCCGTAGAGGATGCTGGGCGCCCGTCCCAGTGCGTACTTTACCTGCAGTTTCGTTATTAGTATATTACAGTTACACAAGTTGTGTTATCTTGGTTTCAGCATGTTGCTCCAATTAGTTCATGCCTGTTGGCGTGTGTTATGTTGAATGCCATGTGTGCAGCATGGTTGAGGTGTAGATATCTCACCACTAGTTAAGTAATTCCTTTCCTCGAAATGTCAGTCTCCCTGGGCACAGTTCCTACAACTCAGGTCTGGAGGAGGGGCATAGAGGGAGGAGCCAGTTCACACCCAATGAAAAGTCTTTCGAGTGCCCATGTCTCCTGCGGATCCCGTCTATACCCCATGGTCTTGATGTCGTCCCCAGCATCCTCTACGGACTAGGAGAAAAGGATTTACCGGTAGGTTAACAAAATCCTATTTTTTTCTGTATTTTTTTGAAAGGATGCTTTGCCACGCCTCATGTGATTAGGCCACGCCCCCTGAAAAGTACCTGGGCCCAGCCAGGCTCTCGACTGCCCTGTCTGTGTGTATATGTGTGTGTGTGTTTGTGTGTGTGTGTGTGTGTGTGTATTTGACTTTAATACAGAATAACTTTCAAAAGTGGATACATTTTTATCATTGATGATGAGTGAACTTTCTGCGAAATTTTGTGAAATTCATTATTGCTGTGTGAATTCAAACACCCTTGATAGAAGGGCAAACACACGGTCTTTCCGAAATATGTCTGTAGTTACTGTATTTCTAGTTTTTCTTTGTTTGACCATGTAAAATGATCCAGAATAACTCTTAGAAACTAAGGTGGTCATTCCGAGTTGTTCGCATTTTTTTTCGTTCGCACAAGGTATGAGCAAAATTGCGAATATGTTGCAAAATTGCGAATATTCGCCCCCAACGGTTTTTTGCCAATTCGTTCGCAGTATTACACAATGTGGGCATACGCCAAACGACATCGCAGCAATGCGAAGGCATCGCATTTACACAAACGTCAACGTAAAAATACTAAGGGGGTCATTCCGAGTTGTTCGCTCGGTAAAAATCTTCGCATCGCAGCGATTTTCCGCTTAATGCGCATGCGCACTGTCCGCACTGTGACTGCGCCAAGTAAATTTGCTATGCACTTAGGAATTTTACTCACGGCATTTTCTTCGTTCTGGCGATCGTAATGTGATTGACAGGAAATGGGTGTTACTGGGCGGAAACAGGCCGTTTTATGGGCGTGTGGGAAAAAACGCTACCGTTTCCGGAAAAAACGCAGGAGTGGCCAGAGAAACGGGGGAGTGTCTGGGCGAACGCCGGGTGTGTTTGCGACGTCAAACCAGGAACGACAAGCAGTGAAATGATCGCAGATGCCGAGTAAGTCTGGAGCTACTCAGAAACTGCTACGAGGTGTGTAATCGCAATATTGCGAATACATCGTTCGCAATTTTAAGATGCTAAGATTCACTCCCAGTAGGCGGCGGCTTAGCATGAGCAAATCTGCTAAAATCCACTTGCGAGCGAACAACTCGGAATGACCCCCTAAGTTTTAGTAGATTTACACATTCTTCTTAAAAGTGCACACTTTTGCGGAAAAACGCACAACAATGGGTTTTTTTTCTATTAAGTGAAATTACACCTTTCAGTTTAAAGTCCACAAGCCCTCCTCAATTACGAATCCAATTAGTGTAATGAATGATAATGTTCATGACCAATTAAGTCTTCAAAAAAAACCTGAAGAACACTTTGTTGGCATAATTGGCCATCAACATTTAAATGTTTAAATTATAAATATAGATGTTTTAAATGTGCCTGTTTTTTTTTGTTTTGCTGGTTTTTTGGTGTAGAGGTGTTGTTTGTGAATGAAGGTGTTTACATGTTTATTTAGACAATAACCTCCTAACTGTATGTTTGTTTTCTTTTTAAATCTTACGTTAGATGTGAGAAATGTTTAAGGTAATCAATTTCTGCTAGCCAATCTGCTGATCCTTTACTGCATTAATAAACACAACACCCGCTTAACTTGAAATATATTGTTTTTATTGTTCGTCATTTTTTTTTTTTTGGAACTGAAAAATATATTTTTTTAAAAAAGCAATCAAGCAAATTTTTGGAGCTGGTCAATACTTGTGAGTAAGCCATGCAGGTGTTGTCGCATGGTGTCGAGAATGCCCACAAAAGTTGTGGGATCTCCAACTGCAACATCTGAAATTAAGAGGCAACATAAACAAAACTAACTTACTCACATTACCTATTATACAAGCAAGGCACAAAGCACACTTTAATGCAGGCATGTCCAAACTGCGGCCCTCCAGCTGTTGTGAAACTACATATATCAGCATGCCTTGACACAGTTTTGGGGTCAGAGAATGCAAAAGCTGTGTCAGGGCATGCTGGGATGTGTAGTTTCTCCACAGCTGGAGGGCCGCAGTTTGGAGAGGCCTGCTTTAATGGCAAAGTGACTACATCATGGCTGTTTTAAGGATAAATCAGTAGCAGAACAACACACAAGCCTGCTCAGCAATGTTTGTTTTTAACTATTATTTTATAATAAAGTGTACCACACCATGGGTTTAATTTACTAATATGGGAGTTCTATTTAAGATGGGACGTTGACCATAGCAACCAATCAAATTCAACATATTATCTTGTAGAAGGGGCCACAAAAATTACAAGTATAATCTTATTGGTTGCTATGGGCAACATCCCATCTTAAAGAGAACTACCATCTTAGTAAATGTAACACCATTTTGGCATTCATTCACATCTGGAGTGAAGCCGACTTATCTTTTTGGGGATTGGCCCTGCATCATCACACTGCATATCAACATCTTTAGCAGGACAACATATCGTAGCATACCCACACTCCCTGAAAGCCTGCCTTACTTACTACATAAGGTCCAACATGTTTTTAAATGTTATTTATTTTTGAGTGTAAATTTCACAACAAAAATCACTGTGTCCTTAGCCAGCCTAACAAAGTGAAGCATGCGAATTCAATGTGCAAATATTGGAATACCCAACCACAAGTGTAAAAGTCCAACAACATACTACACTCCACTCACGTCTAACTGTTTAGCAGATAATGTTGCACATACAAACCCTGTTGTCCTGGGCAACCCTGTCGACATAATGAGTGTTGACCTAGAGTGGGCATCCTCAACATTGCAGACGTAAACACTGTACATCTAATGTTCCTCACACAAATGTAAATGCAACATCCATACCATGATGAAGAAGACAAACATTTTACCTTGGCCAAAGATTTTACCCAGTACAACACTGCATTTATTAGAATGTGTAGTTAAATTCGTTAAAAATTAAATGTCAATGAGTGTCAACTTACTGTCCTGTGCCACTTGTTCACCTCCCAGAAGTGCCTCCGGGGCCTCTGCTGCCCATTCCGAAGGTGGGGATGGCGGCTGGATGGGGGATGGTAGCTGGATGGAGGAAGGAGGCTGGATGGGGGTAGGAGGCTGGATGGGGGAAGGAGGCTGGATGGGGAAGGAGGCTGGATGGGGGATGGCGGCTGGATGGGGGATGGCGGCTGGATGGGGGTAGGAGGCTGGATGGTGGAAGGAGGCTGGAAGGGGGAGCTTGGTACAGAGGGTGGGTCAGATTGAGAGGGGGAGGGTGGCGGAGAGGTGGGTTGGGTCACAGAGGGGGAAGGGGCCAGAGAGGGGGAATGGGAAAGAGAGGGTGAGGTGGGCGGAGTGGTGCTTTGTCCTACAGAGGTGGAGGGGGACAGAGAGGGGTATTGGTAAAGAGACGGGGAGGGGGGCTGAGAAGGGTACTGGGAAGGAGAGGGGGATTGGGTGACAGAAGGGGAGGGGGGCTGAGAAGGGTACTGGGAAGGAGAGGGGGATTGGGTGTGAGAAGGGGAGGGGGGCTGAGAAGGGGACTGGGAAGGAGAGGGGGATTGGGTGTGAGAAGGGGAGGGGGGCTGAGAAGGGGACTGGGAAGGAGAGGGGGAATGGGTGTGAGAAGGGGAGGGGGGCTGAGAAGGGGACTGGGAAGGAGAGGGGGAATGGGTGTGAGAAGGGGAGGGGGGGTGAGAAGGGGACTGGGAAGGAGAGGGGGAATGGGTGTGAGAAGGGGAGGGGGGCTGAGAAGGGGACTGGGAAGGAGAGGGGGAATGGGTGTGAGAAGGGGAAGGGGGCTCAGAAGGGGACTGGTCGGGGCTCCCAGCAGCAGCAGCTTGCCGTTGTGCTCGGCCTAGAATGACATATGTAATATTTTGTTTGTAGCATGAAAATTTTTTACAACAGCATTTTTCAATTACTCTGTTCTGTCCCATGTTAAAGACACAGGAGTAACATTAATAGGTTTTCTAATTTTGAAACTGGTGAGGTTGCCCATAGCAACCAAACAGATTATATGTAACATTTATTAAGCTGCTTCTAGAATATAATAGATTGAATCTGATTGGTTGCTATAGGCAACATCTCCAGTTCTAAAAAAACACACCTTATTAAAATTACCACACTGAGCAAGTTATTGGGTTCAGTTGACAGCCTGTGTAGCAACTCTGTACAACCACATGCACTTTTTCAAAAGCACCTTGCTACACAGTCAGTACTGCTTGCCCTACCCACACACACTCATGTTTATTCTACAAGTTTATTGTAAGTGTGCTAATTTACACACTCTCACTTAGTGAAAGTATGCAAAGTATTTGCTAAAATCTGTTATGCACTGTAATATATTACTGCGCCTACGTAGGGTACGGATTTGTTGGCGGAGCTCCGGCAACAGGTCCGGCGTACGCCTGCGGAGGTCGCTCCAGCGCCTCTCCAACTGGATAACGGTCCTCCGGCTGCGGACGCGGGTCCGCAATAAGCGCCGGACCTCCGCGTAGGCCTCGCGCTTCACCCTATTTGAGACAAAGGACCCTGCGCGGCCTACGCGGCGGTCCATCACTGCCACTAGTACGCGCAGCTCGCGGCGTGTGAATGCTGCTGCGCGCATCATGGCAATGGCGTTTTCCATATATGGGCTTATATTTATAGTTTGTGGTTGCATGTGATTGGTTGGAAATGTATGGTGTCATCTGTAATCAACTTTATTGATATGTGTACATTGATGTGCAGGACAGTTTGTATAGTTCTCATGGGCGGAGATTCGCACATGCGGACACACACACACACACACACACACACACACACACACACACACACACACACACACACACACACACACACACACATATTATTAAAATATGACTTCACATCATAAACATATTAGTCTTCACACACATATAAAATAAATACTTTATAAACTATTAAAAACTATTGGATACAACAATCTTACACAACATACATGAAAAGGAGAATTTTTCCATTAAAAAATGTACTGAAAAAAAATAAAATACTCTCAAAACTCACTCAAATGTGCTCACTCAGAAATGTCAACCGTGCTTTAGTAATTTTCCACATACACCCACACACAGGCTGCATGCAAGGCATTCATATAGCCAGTGCAGCAATCACTGCACCAATTAGCATAATATACACCTGCGCGGAATTCCGCACCGGAAAATGCAAGCAGCTATAAATACCTGAACACTCATGCATACACACATGCTACCAGCAACATGGCTACTCGTGAGCAGACGGCAGCAGAGATGGACGAGGTGCAGAAGCAGATGGCACCACTAACACAGAGAATATTAGCACTGCGGAGGCAGATGCTTGATTTTGCAAATGCAGACTCAGAAATACCAGGACCCAGTACTATACAAACTCCTTCTGCTACACAGGAGTTAGGAGTGAATCCCCTGCCAGACATAGCTAGTGGGGAAACTGAGGGTGATTCTGGACTAGCAGCTCAAACACAAACTACACAAGCAGCTAGTGAAGAGGAAGATGGTGATGAAGGTCAGGATGATAGCACACAGGCTACTTCCAGAAAAAAAAGAGACAGCCCGCATTCACTAAGAGGGAGTTACGGATTTTGGTCACACAGGCCATGCAAAAAATACATCGAGGACCCAAAAACATGGGTGCTGCAACCAAAGACAGAATTTGGAGGGACATCACTAATTCTATTAATGAAGTCGGCTCAATAGTCCGCACCTCGCAGGAAGTTCGAAGACGGTAAGTGTATATTGCCAGTCCATTTTCTGTGGCAAGTATTATTAAAAAGTAACTTAGATGTGATGTTGCCTATAGCAACCAAATGCATAGCATGTGTACTATATATTAAAGCAGGTTTTCAAAATTTAACACTAACTTGCCCCTGTTTTTCACCACATATGTAGTTGGGCCGACTTCAAATCCCGCCTGAAGGGCAAGAGGTCTGCGGAGTGGAATGCCTCGAGGGCAACAGGGGGAGGACCAGCTGCCACTGTGGAATACACAGATCTGGAGGAGATAGCGATGGACTGTGTGAGCTACGAGGAGGGGGTTGGGGTGTCTTATATGGACACGGACCTGCCTGAAATACTCCATGCACATGACTTGCCAGGTAAGTTTACACACATTTTTATTTTTAATATTTTTAAATTTAAACAAAAATCTCATTGTTTTTATCTACTCTTTTTCCACTCATTCTTCTATTTGCTTTGCACATAACACAGCACAGGGGGGTGAGCAGGTAGAGTCACAGGAGGGTTATGTAGCTGAGGCTGAGGTGGAGGGACCTACTGTGTCTGGCAGTGTGGGACCACAAATCCCACCCATCCAGATTCCAACTGGCCCCGCCACCCAACCCTCTGCTATCCCGGAAATCCTGACTGAAATAGCCAGGAATGGTGAGAGCCTGAATGCTTTTCAGGACAGGATGCTCCGGGAGGTAAGCCAGATACCTGTCCGGCTCACTGTGCACAGAACCAGTGTGGAGCAAGGTGTAGCTCAATTCTGCCAAGGTCTGGCAGAGATCAGGCAGGGACAAGATCAACTCGCCTCCTCCTTCCATGAACTTGCCAATTCCATTCGGCAAGGGCTCCAGGACATCGCTGTCTCCCTTGCCCACAGTGGCAGAGAGCCAGCCACATCGGCTCCTTCCCCTCCCCCTGCCCAGGAAGAACATCCCACTGGGCAGGGCCCTCGAAGGTCACTCCGCAGACCAAGCCAAGAAGAACATCATCAGGTGGGGGGAAAAAAGAGAAAGTGATGTCTCTTCAAATGGGCAGCACCCATGTTTTACATGTTGCCTCAATGTATTTTTTAATTTTGGCTTGTGTGACCAGAATGTAGAACTCCCTCAAAGTGAAATGTTTTCTGAAAATTGTAGCCTGTGAGTTATTTGTGCCTACACCTGAGCCATCTTCCTCTTCCTAGCGTGCTGTGTATGTTTGTGTTTGTTCCGGAATCTACCTCAGTTCCCCTAAAAGTTTAGTCTGGCTGGGGGTTCACTTACTTAATTGAAAAATACAAATTCTGGCAGAATAAGGGGTTACCATAGTACTGGGTTCTGCTATGTGCATTTGCCCAATGCCATCTGCTTGCTGCTATGTCCATCTCTGTATGTGATGCTCATTTGTAGCCATGTTGTGTTGATTTTGAACTTTATTTGAAGTAAAAAAAAATTACTTTACAATTGTTTGTGTGTTTTATTAAAGGTTATGCACTCATGAAAACTGTGCCCTGTAAACTTGAACATGGCATATTGACATTTGTGGAACAAGGGAACAATCAGAATATTAAGACAAACATTGCATAGTGTAATTTTAAATCTGTATGCCTTGCACAACACTTAAATTAACATATACAAAAACATTAACCAAAAAAAAAACTTGGGTTACTAGGGGCAACATGCCATAGTATTAGATATGGACACATATTTTTTATTTTTTTATTTTTAAAAATAAGTCACATTAAATGTAGGCTGCATTATGGTGCTCATGTTATTTGGTATGTACAAAGGAATATGTCTATGTTGAGAAGATTTAGCTGATGTAGTTTATTAGTTAGTTTAGTCACATTTGAGATTAAAAAACAAATAATTTAAACATGCATTTAACATCAGTTAATTTTTATTGGTTCAAAAAATACAGTGCATTATTTGTGAGTGTGTCAGATTTGTTTGGGCTAACAAAACAAATATGAAGTGGTCATATAATTGCTGCTTGTATTATTTTGTAAGAGCAGTGTTTTGCAAGTAAATGCTCAACAGGTGAATTCAGTTGCTAATTTATTGCTAATTAGAGCAGACACACACTTGTAACAGTACTTCGCAAGTGCTGAGTAGCTGCAGACTCACTCTTCTGCTGCGTGTAGATTGCGAAAATTTGTCAAGTACTTTTAACATAGGATACGCATTTTTGCCAAAAACACGCCTACTGCTAGATGCATACTCCCACACTAGCCGCCCACTTTCACGTCCATGTCGTAGGATTGCGAAGCCGTGCCTCTGTCACGCCTCAGTCACTCCCCGTTTTCGTTTGTGTATTACGAGCAGTTTTCTTTGTAGTAATTCTGCACAAGTGTCGTATCGCTATGCTCGCGCATGCGTATTTCCACTTTTGCGCATGCGCAGTTTGCGGTTTTCCAGCCGTTTGCGATGCGATGATCCGCTGCGAACAACTCGGAATGAGGGCCTAAATTCCAGACTAGTTGCTAATTCTTATGTATATATTAATATATAATGACGTGTGTTCCCTATATATATACATATATATATATATATATATATATATATATATATATATATATATATATACACTGTATATATGGCACCCAGGTAATACAGTTCCTTTGAGTGGAGAGCCGGTCAAACTCCATTTTATATATATATATAAAGTATAAAGTATGATATTGCTATAAAAACCCATCATATCTTTTCTGAATAAAACATCCGCCAAGTTTGAAGTCATGCCAACCACAAACGTGGCTTCACCCAAAGATTGCCACAGCCAGTCTCCAATCACGATTTTGCAACCTCTCCAATATTAGGACATGCACAATGTTTAGTAGTACGCCGGATACGCATTCTGGCTGGATCTACATTGATAGTGCATTTTAGTGTGAGTTGATCGCTCGCTAGCTACTTTTTGCAGCCGTACAAACCAGTGGCGTAAGTTCGTCCCAGTTGCCTGGAGGCAAGATAAATATTGGTGCCCCCCTATTTCCTATATTAAGATAAATATATGTATGTATGTGAGCGTGTGTTCTGAAAAAAAAATTATATACTGTATTTATACATTTAATTGTCTTTTATTTTAAATCACACATTTCTTAGCAGTCATACCCAGGATTAGAACCCATGACCTGTTACACTAACATCAGACACTTTACTGATGGAGTTATGAGAATTCTAACTATGCGAAGTAGAAGTTACATGTAATTGTCAGAGAAGTATCTTCATATTGTTAAAATTCTCATATTTCCTATACAGGATCACACAGCTTCATCAGTGAGGTGTCTGCTTCCAGTGTAATAGGTTGTGGTTTCTAATCCTGGGTGTGATACTTGTAAAATGTGTATATTCAGTATAATAAAGAGGGTGTAATGTGTAAGGTGCAGGGACCAGTGAGGAAGTCGGCCAATGAAAAGACAGCGACAGCTATCAATTAACTTAATTCAATGGTGTTACAGAATGGGCGGAGATGTGCCCCCCTTCAGAGCAGGAGCCCGGCGGCAGATGACTCCGTTGCCTCCCAGAGTTCTGCCTCTGGTGCAAACGCATAGTCGCCACCCACGGGGGAGAGTATTTTCGCTTTGCAAGTGTGCAAACGCATGTGCAGCCGAGCGGGACGAAAAAGTTTTTTGCAATTTCAGAGTAGGTCTGAACTTACTCAGCCACTGCGATCACTTCAGCCTGTCCGGTCCCGGAATTGACGTCAGACACCCATCCTGCAAACGCCTGGACACGCCTGCGTTTTCCCTACCACTCCCAGAAAATGGTCAGTTGACACCCACAAACGCCATCTTCCTGTCAATCTCCTTGAGATCACCCGTGCGAATGGATTCGTCACTAGAAGCATTGCACAGTAAAGATGCTGTTTGTACCTGTACGACGCGTGTGCGCATTGCGGTGCATACGCATGCACAGTAGTAACCTGATCACTGCGCTGCAAAAATCGGCAGCGTGCGATCAACTCGGAATGACTCCCAATGTCACTTCCTTCTCACTATTTTAAATATTTTTATTCATTTTAAATTCCCCCCCAATGAAGCACAGGTATACATTCTGCAGATTTGTTCTAACTCTAAATGATTCCCACAGGGTTATATGCACAAACAAGGTTTCTTAGGGAAGTAAAAGATGTCTAAATGCACAGAGCAAATAATGACCCTTGAGCGGAGAAATAAACATGGCAGGTTTTGAAGTTCCATTTTTACTAATTTACAATATAAAATAGCATTCATAAAATAGATTACAACACTCATTTAACGCCAACGGCAAATGACGAATGCAAATGGCGAACCTTGGACACGAACACTGCAGCGAACGACAAATTTCCAGCCTGCAGCTCGAATTGGAGACACATCGGTACCTGCAAATGTAATAACATTTTTTACAGATATGACGGACACGACAGCTGATACTAATATATCCCACAACACTAAGTTCTCCATGTAGTCCTCTGATGACAAAGGTATCCCTGTCTTCCCAGGAGGCGGAAAAGCTTCTTACGCTGGCAGACACTAACACACACAGAAGACAAGGGGGCCTGTGTCACGTGGGTCGCATTGTGGAACAAGCCATCATCCCCCCTGTCTCCTTGTGTGTAAACAATTCTCTTCTTTGTATGCATCAGGCGGTTGTGCTGCAGACAGTGAGCAAAGAAAGATACATACTGGGAAAATACCCACAGAGATTCCAAGAGATTATTGTGTAATTATTACCTGTCGCTTATTTATATTTGAGTCATTCTCAGGGTTTTTATTCATAGTTCCAATATTTAAATACCAAACCAGTAAACGTTTTTGGGACCCATTTATCATTAACCGCATATTCTATGCAATCTGGATTGCATTGCAATTCTGAGAAATATGGCATTTCCTTGTACAGTCCTAGAGTATTCTGCAGCTGTGGAACCCAAAGATTATATGGCTGGAACTTCGCTGTTCTGCAAAACTGTATTCTGCCGTTACATTGATTCTTGTGAAATTATGATCCAAGTTTGTGCCTCCCCAGAACGCATCCTTACCCTGTTAACATGTATAGATCAGCAGTCAGAATTATGGGAAAATAATATTGTGATTCCTAAAATTAAAGTAAAAAATAAGTTTATTGGGAGAACCAAAACACACAGAATCCCTGGTTTTAATCTAAATGCGTCAAGATTGCGAGTTTTACCAATGTTACAATGATAGCGGTCTTTCCAGTGATTAGGGACATTTACACTTATGGGGCCTGAAATGAACACAATTCCTCACACCTGCAGCAAATAGAATGCGAACAGGATTATTAATGTGACTACATGCCTGTATTCTTAATCGTATGCATCTATGCGACCGCACTGTCCCAGCCACCATCAATGAAAGCACTTACACCTACCCCATTCTATGTGCAGGAGACGCAATCAAATTAGCGTACACCAATGGTTCTCAAACTGTGTGCCGTGGCATCCTAGGGTGCCTCGGGGTACTTGCAGGAGAGCCCTGGGTTGGTGGTTGATGACCAGATCAAATTCTGGAATAGACAAAAAAAAACAATAGACAAAAATATGTGGACAAACAGAAGTGAATCCTGTCCCTCACCACATAACTGAACCTAAGGATGACATATAAACCATATAAATAGAATTTGCTTAATTGAATATTTTTTTCTGAATTTCTCAATAAGAAACTTTTGGCCGTAAAAAAATTCTGGTACTCTAGGGCGCTGTGGCTCAAAAAAGTTTGGGAACCACTGGTGTACACTTATAGGCCCTACACACTGGGCGATTTTTTTTAAAGATATGAACGATCTCGTTCATAAATGAACGAGAACTCGTTCATATCTTTCAGTGTGGAGGCTCCAGCGATGAACGATGCGCGTCCCCGCGCTCGTTCATCGCTGGTCCCCCGTCGGCTGTACATGCAGGCCAATATGGACGATCTCGTCCATATTTGCCTGCACTTCAATGCAGCCGGGTGACGGGGGGAGTGAAGAAACTTCACTCCCCCCGTCACTGCCCCCCCGCCGCCGGGTCGCTCGTTGGCCGTATCCGCCGTCGGGCAGCTCGGCGGCGGGTCGGCCAGTGTGTAGGGCCCTTTACTCTGAATAGGTAGGTAGCAACTCTGGCTAGATGCTCAGAACACCCCAAGGGAACTGTCCTGTTGCAGGTATACTCGCTGCTGCCTATCAGTTGCCACCCAGTAACTCCGATTCAGCTGAGATGTGCATGACGATGCTAGTGAGTAATTGGACTAAACACAGTTAAAATAATAATTTTTACTGAAACTATATCAAACTACAGTAGGATCAGTGACTTATCTATAGTGGGTGCAAGATGTGCACTGCACACGGGCCCCAGGGTCCGGGGAAGGGGGCCCACCCCGCGCACCATGCACCATTTTCTTGAATACATACCCCTCTGGAGTCCCACGTCGGCAGCAGCAGCGCTACACAAATCACCACTACACAAATGGCGTGGTAGCCATTTACCTAAGGATCTGCGCACGTGCGCTAGACTCTGGCACAGTGCTAGGGTTTCCACATGACCCTAGAGCTGACACAGTCTACTGTACTGCCGGCTAGAGAGGCGGGGCCTCGGATGGAGACTGCACACGGGCTCCTCCTGCTCTTAATATGCCCCTGAGTAGGATATTAGTCAATTTATCATTAAGATGTTCTATAATTCCATAAAATGTTGCCTCCTATCATCCTAAAGCAGAGGCAGGCAAATGGTGAGCTGGTAGTCCAGGATTATGAGTTCCTTTCCTAAAATCTGAGATTATTTACATGGAAAACGAAGTGTGTGCAGGGCGGCTCTACCATTAGGGAGCTTTAGACGGCTGCCTAGGGGCACCGGCCACTGTAGGGCACCACTGAATTCATCTAGCAAAAAAACTGAAGGATGTCTCTGTATGTAGGTCAGTAATTTATCTACAGATGGGGGATGGAACACAATAAGAAGCATACCAATATATGGATGTGTACACACATACAATTAAAGGGATGTAGTTGGCGTTCAGAATACTGGTGCCATAATCCCGACAGCAGGCATCCTGAAAGTTAGTGTGTGTGTATATATCTATATATCTATATCTATCTATCTATCTATCTATCTATCTATCTATCTATCTATCTATCTATCTATCTATCTATCTATCTATCTATCTATCTATCTTTCTATCTATATATATATATATATATATATATATATATATATATACATACACACAAAATCCGGCACTCACAGAGGACAGCGTGACCTCACAGTAACTTGCTGGTGTGCCTTCCTAGGGGTGATGAGTCTCAAATGCAGAGCAGAACAAAAAAGGCGGCACTCCCAGACTTGTAAAGGTGAAAGAACTTTAGTCAACGTTTCGGGGGGTCTCACCCCATCATCTATCTGTCATCTACATCAGTGGTTCTCAACCTCGGTCCTCAAGTACCCCCAACAGTTCATGTTTTCCAGGTCTCCTCAAAGGATTGCAAGTGAAATAGTTTTCTCCACCTGTGGGTCTTTTATAATGTGTCAGTGAGTAATGAATACACCTGTTACTTGAAGACCGAGGTTGAGAACCACTGATCTACATCATCATCATCTGCCATCAATCATCCAACATCCTCATCCTCATCATCCATCCATCCGTCGTCGTCATCATCATCATCCATCTGTCGTCGTTATCATCATCATCTGTCACAGCCTCAGAGCGGCGGCTGCCGCGCTTCCCGCTCCAGGTGCGTTTGATCTCCAGGGCATGGGTGCTGCCATTGCGCTCAAAGTCCACGTGGGGCGGTGGGGAGGTGATGTAACCTCTAACTTCCCTCCTTCCTCCAGCAATGAGAAGCAGAGTGGGAAGTTTAAAAGGCGAGACCGGGCAAACCCCGGCGCATGAGTATCATCGCTGCAAGCTACCCCCAGGCTCAGTCTCAGTGCTTCCAGCATCCAGCATGTCTCCCAGCTACAGAGTCTCAGTGCTTCCAGCATCTAGCATGTCTCTCAGCTACAGAGTCTCAGTGCTTCCAGAATACAGTGAGTCTCTCAGCTACAGAATCTCAGTGTTTCCAGCATACAGTGTGTCTCTCAGCTACAGAATCTCAGTGTTTCCAGCATACAGCGTGTCTCCCAGCTACAGAGTCTCAGTGCTTCCAGAATACAGTGTGTCTCTCAGCTACAGAATCTCAGTGTTTCCAGCATACAGCGTGTCTCTCAGCTACAGAGTCTCAGTGCTTCCAGCATCCAGCGTGCCTCTCAGCTTACAGAGTCTCAGTGCTTCCACCATACAGCGTCTCTCAGCTTACAGAATCTCAGTGTTTCCAGCATACAGCGCATCTCTCAGCTACAGAGTCTCAGTGCTTCCAGCATCCAGCGTGCCTCTCAGCTTACAGAGTCTCAGTGCTTCCACCATACAGCGTCTCTCAGCTACAGAGTCTCAGTGTTTCCAGCATACAGCGTATCTCTCAGCTACAGAGTCTCAGTGCTTCCAGCATACAGCGTCTCTCAGCTTACAGAGTCTCAGTGCTTCCTGCATACAGCATACAGCGTGCCTCTCAGCTTACAGAGTCTCAGTGCTTCCACCATACAGCGTCTCTCAGCTTACAGAATCTCAGTGTTTCCAGCATACAGCGTATCTCTCAGCTACAGAATCTCAGTGCTTCCAGCATCCAGCGTGCCTCTCAGCTTACAGAGTCTCAGTGCTTCCACCATACAGCGTCTCTCAGCTTACAGAGTCTCAGTGTTTCCAGCATACAGCGTATCTCTCAGCTACAGAGTCTCAGTGCTTCCAGCATACAGCGTATCTCTCAGCTACAGAGTCTCAGTGCTTCCAGCATACAGCGTGCCTCTCAGCTTACAGAGTCTCAGTGCTTCCACCATACAGCATCTCTCAGCTTACAGAATCTCAGTGTTTCCAGCATACAGCGTATCTCTCAGCTACAGAGTCTCAGTGCTTCCAGCATCCAGCGTGCCTCTCAGCTTACAGAGTCTCAGTGCTTCCACCATACAGTGTCTCTCAGCTTACAGAGTCTCAGTGTTTCCAGCATACAGCGTATCTCTCAGCTACAGAGTCTCAGTGCTTCCAGCATACAGCGTCTCTCAGCTTACAGAGTCTCAGTGCTTCATGCATACAGCATACAGCGTGCCTCTCAGCTTACAGAGTCTCAGTGCTTCCACCAAACAGCGTCTCTCAGCTTACAGAATCTCAGTGTTTCCAGCATACAGCGTATCTCTCAGCTACAGAATCTCAGTGCTTCCAGCATCCAGCGTGCCTCTCAGCTTACAGAGTCTCAGTGCTTCCACCATACAGCGTCTCTCAGCTTACAGAGTCTCAGTGTTTCCAGCATACAGCGTATCTCTCAGTTTACAGAGTCTCAGTGTTTCCAGCATACAGCGTGTCTCTCAGCTACAGAGTCTCAGTGCTTCCAGCATACAGCGTATCTCTCAGCTACAGAGTCTCAGTGCTTCCAGCATACAGCGTGTCTCTCAGTTTACAGAGTCTCAATGTTTCCAGCATACAGCATACAGCGTGTCTCTCAGCTACAGAGTCTCAGTGCTTCCAGCATACAGCGTGTCTCTCAGCTTACAGAGTCTCAGTGCTTCCAGCATACAGCGTGTCTCTCAGCTTACAGAGTCTCAGTGCTTCCAGCATACAGCGTGCCTCTCAGCTTACAGAGTCTCAGTGCTTCCAGCATACAGCGTGTCTCTCAGCTTACAGAGTCTCAGTGCTTCCAGCATACAGCGTCTCTCTCAGCTACAGAGTCTCAGTGCTTCCAGCATACAGCGTGTCTCTCAGCTACAGAGTCTCAGTGCTTCCAGCATACAGCGTGTCTCTCAGCTTACAGAGTCTCAGTGCTTCCAGCATACAGCGTCTCTCTCAGCTACAGAGTCTCAGTGCTTCCAGCATACAGCGTGTCTCTCAGCTTACAGAGTCTCAGTGCTTCCAGCATACAGCGTCTCTCTCAGCTACAGAGTCTCAGTGCTTCCAGCATACAGCGTGTCTCTCAGCTACAGAGTCTCAGTGCTTCCAGCATACAGCGTGTCTCTCAGCTTACAGAGTCTCAGTGCTTCCAGCATACAGCGTGCCTCTCAGCTTACAGAGTCTCAGTGCTTCCAGCATACAGCGTGCCTCTCAGTTTACAGAGCCTCAGTGCTTCCAGCATACAGCGTCTCTCAGCTTACAGAGTCTCAGTGCTTCCAGCATGCAGCGTGTCTCTCAGCTTACAGAGCCTCAGTGCTTCCAGCATACAGCGTCTCTCAGCTTACAGAGTCTCAGTGCTTCCAGCATACAGCGTGTCTCTCAGCTACAGAGTCTCAGTGCTTCCAGCATGCAGCGTGTCTCTCAGCTTATAGAGTTTCAGTGTTCTTCAGCATCACTCTCAAGTCATCACTCACTTCTTCATTCAGTGTCTTGAGCATCATTCACAAGTCATCGCTCATTACTTCATTCAGTGTTCTTCAACATTGTTCACAAGTCATCGCTCATTTCTGCATTCAGTGTTCTTCAACATTGTTCACAAGTCATTGCTCATTTCTGCATTCAGTGTTCTTCAGCATTGTTCACAAGTCATCGCTCATTACTTCATTCAGTGTTCTTCAGCATCATTCACAAGTCATCGTTCATTTCTGCATTCAGTGTTCTTCAGCATCGTTCACAAGTCATCACTCATTTCTTCATTCAGTGTTCTTCAGCATTGTTAACAAGACATTATTAATTTTTTCATTCAGTGTTCCTAGGCATCATCCCCAAGCATCATTTACTATAAAGCTGCATGAGGAAGACCTATATTCGGACGTCTCTACTCCGACCCAGCTACGGTTTCTCTTTCCGACCATCAGAAGAATCCCAGAGTACCCAACTCACTCGTCCCAGGTCTGTTACATCATCATCCATCTGTCGTCATTATCATCATCGGTCAGCAATCATCCAACATAATCATCATCATCATCATCATCATCATCATCATCATCTTCATCATCATCATCATCATCATCATCATCACCACCACATCTTTATTCATCATCCGTCATCACCATCATCTTCAGCCATCAGTGTAATTCATCATCATTCATTCTTATCATGATGATCATTATCATCATCATCATCATCATCATCATCATCATATATCATTAATCATCATCCTCATCCATCATACATCATTATCATTGTCAATCATCATCAATCATTTATCATCATTATCTCCATCATCAACATCATAATCATTGTTCATCATCATCATCATCATCATCATCATCATCATCATCATCATCATCATCATTTATTTGTAATGATGTTAAAACAGTGAGAATAGCCAAGAGATTGACCAGGCCTGGTATTGGGGGGGAAGGGGAGGGAGGCATTGCTAACCCTGTTGCAAAAGCTGTAATTACACGCAAATCTTGTGGAATGGTTACACCTCCCTTGCAGACCCCACCCTCGTGCACCCCCAGGAATAACAATTACATAGTAACATAGTAACATAGTAATTGAGGTTGAATAGAGGCAAATTGCCCATCGTGTTCAACCTGTTTTAAGTTGTGATGATTCTACATACTTGCTAAATAATGTTTTAGGACTAGTTAGCTACTATAACTCATGTTACCCCCGGATTAACCACGTTGATATTTTAAGTAGTATAACCTTGGATAGCTTTTTCATTCAGAAATGTATCCATTCCTTTTTTAAATCCAATTACAGAGTCCGCCATTACCACCTTCCCTAGCAGGGAATTCCACATCCTGATTGCCCTAACAGTGAAGAACCCTTTCCTCCGTTGCGTTCAGAACTTTCTCTCCTCCAGTCGCAGCGAGTGCCCACGTGTCATACAAAAAAACAAGCAAGTATAGACAAGGGTGACATACTGTAGCATGTATAGACATAAGAGCTTATAATTTTCAAGCAAGCTGAACTAGAAAAATAAAGCAAAGGTTGCTGATAGACTGGCGACAGACTGGAGGCCTCAGTGCAAGGAATGTTACGTTGCCTGAATCCCACTTTTAACAAAACTATTCTTAAGCTATATGCAGCAATGTTCTCAAATAACCATGTCAATCATGGCACAAGCGCAAGCCACTCTTTACATGGAAGTGTGCATTTAGACATCTGTTCAGAAATACATATATAAATGTCCATATATAGATTGCATATAGTATGCAACAACTGCAAATAGAAAGAATGGTTGTGATCAGTAGAGGGCATATTCTTTTATGCAACCAAAGAATCTCGGTTGTAAATATATTATTAGTCTCCAAACCTTCGAGCATTCCCTGAAAACTCACCTCTTTAGACAAGCTTATCAAATTCCGGACAGACACACATAACCTTTAATGCCTCCCTGTCTTTTAATATCCCCTCTGTACAGTCCACACGTAACCTCACATATTTGGTCTTCACTTTCACGCCCTCCTGAGTCCTGACCAGGGGTTAATGTGAGCCGGAACGGGGCGGAACTGCGTTCCGTCAGCTCCACTTGTAGACGGAACGCAGTTCCGCCTCCTGCGGCTCACCTAACCCAATGTGTGGCCGGTGCCGCAGCGAGATGTCAGGCGCCTGCTGAGATTGTGTTACCAGCTGGCACCTGGCTCTCTCTCCACAGTGGCAGCCGGCGGAAGGAGCTCACTACTGAGCTCCGGCTTCCGGCTCTGTCAGTGCGCGCTATGGGAGAGACGTCATGACAACTCTCCCATAGTGCCGAGGAGCGGATGCCTAGAAGACTGCAGCGGTCAGACACGGAGCGGGGCTTGGTGAGTATGGAGTGTTTTGTTTTTGTTTTTTCCTTTGTGTAGCGGCGCATCTACTGGGGGGCATCTACTGGGGGCAAACTACTGGGGGGCATTACTACTGAGGGGCATCTACTGGGGGCAAACTACTGGGAGGCAAACTACAAGGGGGCAAGCTACTGGGGGTAAGCTAATGGGGGCAAGCTACTGGGGACAAATTACAAGGGGGCTAACTACTGGGGGCTAACTACTGGGGGCTAACTACTGGGGGCAAACTACAGGAGGGCATTACTACTTGGGGCATAACTACAGGGGCATTACTACTGGGGGTGTAACTACAGGGGCATTACTACTTGGGGGTATTAAACTGGGGGGCTAAACTACAGGGGCTAAACTACTGGGGGCATTACTACTTGGGGGCATTACTACTTGGAGGCATTACTAGGGGCTAAACTACAAGGGGGCATAACTACAGGGGCTAAACTACTGGGGGCATAACTACAGGGGCTAAACTACAAGGGGGAAAAGTACAGGGGGGCATTACTACTAGTGGCTAAACTACACGGGGAAAACTACTGGGGCTAAGTACTGGGGGCATTACCACTGGGAGGCTAATCTAAAGGGGGGGTAAACTACTGGGGTCATAACTGCAGGGGCATTACCACTGGAGGCATAACTACCGGGGCTAAACTACAGGGAGCTAAATGACTGGGGGCATTACTACAGGCAACATTACTACTTGGGGCAATGCTACACGGGGCATTACCATTAAGGGCACTACTAATGAGGGGATTGTAAAGGTGGCACTTCATAAGGGGCATCACTCCTGGGGACATAAGGGGCACTACTATTGCGGGCATTGCATAAGGGGCACCACTACTATGGGCTCTATATAAGGGGCACTACCAGTGTGGGCACTACCAGTACAGTGGACATTGCATAAGGAGCACTACTACTGTGGGCATTGTATAAGGGGCGCTACTGCTGTGGGCATTATGTGTATTATGGGGTGCTACTACTGTGCACATTATTACTATTGTGTGACCACGCCCTTTTTTGCAATACCTTTATTGCATGGGCGCCGTGGGGAGGGGGGTGAGTTCCACCACCTCTCTAGGAGCACGTTAAGCACTGGTCCTGACCCTTGGCCAACATCGCTGGGTGACTAGATCATAGACCATTATGCAATAGGTAGCATGCATCCTTGTGTATCAATGCCTATTTCATAATAGATTGTAGGCTTGCGAGCAGGGCCCTCCTACCTCTATGTCTGTCTGTTATTACCCAGTTTTGTTCTATTACTGTTGTTCCAATTGTAAAGTGCAACGGAATTTGCTGCGCTATATAAGAAACTGTTAATAAATAAATCATAATAATTAATATTATTATCATTTTGGTGAATTCGTTGAGGACTGACTGTTTCTTGATGTCAATGTAATTAGTTACCTTGTGTATCTTGGGTTCCTGGCCCAAGTCTTCTTTTGGTCTATAGCACCCTCACGCTCTATCCTTCCTACACTCCTATATCTGGTGGACATTGAGGCTCTAGGCAGGCACTGTATTCCAGATCACACAATTTATAGAAATATCAAGCTGAAGAGTGATAAAAACCATAAGATTTATGTATCAAGCAATTGAAAGAATGTAGATGTGGAAAGTGTCGGACTGGGACATCTAGGGCCCACCGGGAAAATGCAGTGGTAGGGGCCTATGTTAGGGTGTGGCCAGTCTGCAGAGGGGGTGTGGCCTGCCACCTCATTGGTTTGACTAACCATTAGAGCAGTGGTCTCCAACCTTAACTGGGGTGTGATCTACTTTTGGAAAATAAAACCTCTGAAGGAGCTACCCTCCTCCCCCCTGTGGAAGTGGGTGTGGCCTCACAAAATTGGGTGTGGCCTCACAACTACAAGTAATGCCCTCCTCCGCGCAGTGCCATATACACAAATAATGCCCCTCAGCAGTGCCAGATACACAAATAATGCCCCTCAGCAGTGCCAGATATACAAATAATGCCTCCCAACAGTGCCAGATGCACAAATGATGCCCCCAGCAGTGGCAGATACAATGCCCCCACCAGTGCCAGATACAATTCCCCCCGCAGTGCCATTTAAAATGCCCCCCGCAGCGCCAGATAAAATGTTCCCCCGCAGTGTCCGATACAGTGTCCCACACAGTGCTAACGTCTCTCCTGTGAAGTCTGGAGAGCGGCTGCAGTGAGGGTGACAGAGTCTCCGGCAGCGGCGGGCATTTAAAATATGGTGTCGGTAAGTGAGCCAATCAAAACTCATGTGACGATCAGGTGCCGCCACTGCCGGTCCACAAGCTCTGATTGGCTGATGGCCGGCACCATATTAAAAATGAAGGGAGGAGGAGTGCCAGTGACTGCCCAAGCCCGTACGCTCTGTGAGCTACCGAAAATACTATGGCAAGCTACCGGTAGCTCGCGAGCTACGGGTTGGAGATCACTGCATAAGAGAGTGCACCTTTCGGGCCCCTTCATAAATATATACAGTAAATTCAGCTGCTGCAGGCATGATAATGTACCAGATTAATAACAGATTAATAACAGCAATGCACTGTAGAAAATACACCATAGTCCAGTATAAGGTAACATATGTATAATATATAATTCAAGTGCAAAGTCTAGAACCTGATCCTCAGAGCAGGAGATGGGCCCCCAGGCAGTGGGGCAGACTGGTGGTTTCCCCTGTACCCCTGTGGGCCAGTCCAAGACTGGACGTGGACCCAGTGCCAGATTAAGGTCCTGATGGGCCTGGAGCTGAAATTAATAAAGGGCCTATTATGCGCCGCCTCAGGGGATGTGACCAGCATGGTGGGGGTGTGACTACTGATATGGGGGTGTCGTCTATGCCATGGGGTGTGGTTAGCACCATGGAGGGCATAGCTACCAGTTCACCCACCTCAATCTCCCTCCCTTCATTGCTTATATGAAGCATACACCACTTACAGTATTATATTATAAACCACTGAATAAACCCCCCCACAAACTATGGTTTATTAATAAAATAAATGTTATTGAGGTTAGTAGTACTCTAGGAACAAAAAAAGGCCCAATTTATGTAATTGCAGCTTTTTTGACAATTTTTGTAAAAAATGCAAAACCAAAAGTTATGGTGTTTTCGCATAACCAAAACACCAGACGACAAATGAGAAAACCAAAACCAGGATAAATGGTCCGATGCACACCTCTAATCCATACATATATACATACACACACACATATATATATTATATACAGTGGTCGAAGTGGAAATTTTGAAGTGGGGGTATGGAAAAGTGAAGGTAGTAATTATGCGTGCGCGCGCACTCCAAAAAAAGGGGCGTGGTCCCTGAAAAGGGGGCATGGCCTTCCGGTTAGTTTACCACCCCTTATACACATTTTGCACAACAACAGTAGGACCCCATACTACACGGTTTGAGCCTGAAATTCACATTAGAGCGTACAGAATGAGCCGAAATGCACATTATAGCACACGGTATGAGCTGAAATTCACATTATAGCATACTGTAGGAGCCGACATTCACATTGAAGCACACGGTAGGAGCCGAAATTCACATTAGAGCACACGGTATGAGCCGAAATGCACATTAGAGCACACGGCATGAGCTGAAATTCACATTATAGCATACTGTAGGAGCTGACATTCACATTAAAGCGCACGGTAGGAGCCGAAATTCACATTAGAGCACACGGTATGAGCTGAAATTCACATTATAGCACACGGAATGAGCTGAAATTCACATTAGAGCATTAGAGCACACCGTATGAGCCGAAATTCACATTATAGCACACAGAATGAGCCGAAATTGACATTAGAGCACACCATATGAGCCGAAATTCACATTATTGCACACAGAATGAGCCGAAATTCACATTATAGCACACAGTATCAGCCGAAATTCAGATTAGAGCACACCGTATGAGCCGAAAATTCACATTATGCCACACACATAGCCACATATGTACATAATCACAGCCACATACACTATACACACACACACATATATACAAGTGCACACATATACACACACACACACACACACACACACACACACACACACACACACACACACACACTTATACATAAAGCCACATATACTGTATATACACACACACACACACACACACACACACACACACACACACACACACACACACACACTGTACCCACCATGACACTCTCTTCTATAACTTCCCCTCTGCTCACCAGTTGCCGGAGTATCACCATACGAGAGCCGGGCAGCTGCGCTGTGGAGCGGGAGCCGGCCTCTTGAGTTGTCATCTGGAGAAAGCCGGAGCTGGGCAGCGAAGCTGTCAGGGAGGCGGGAGCCGGAGCCTTAGCGTAATCATGCCTCATACCGGGGAGCCGAACATTGCAGCCTCACTTGTCAGGGGGGCCCAGGGACGGGAGCCGGGCGCTGTACTATTTCAAATCTGCCGTGGACTAGCAGCCAATCAGGAGCGGCTGCTCCTGATTGGCTGCCAGTCCGCGGCAGATTTGAAATAGTAGCGCCGCTGTCACCTTCATGCAGCGGCGGCCCGGCCGCAAAAGATGCAAGGAAGGCCGCATTTGGGTACAATCAGGCCCAATGAAGAGGGATCGTACCCCCCTCAGCTGATCCCACCGCCACATCAGACCGCACCCCCATTTCGGCTGCTTCAATAAATTTCCCGGGCAGGTTTTCCATCTCAATCCGGCCCTGTATGTATATCTATCAGACAGAAGTAAGTACAGACAGAGGAGGATATCCTATTAGCCCTGATGCCGGTGTCCTTATCCCCCGCCACTCTTCGGCAAGATGCTTTGCGAAGCATAATCCGGATATGTAGCAGCAAAAACACGTGTTATCGTGCGATTGCCAGTATAATTTCGGCCATTAAAAAATGGCCTCAGAAAGTTGTAACAATCAAAATCACATATGGGCTAATAGAGCATCCCCCACAGTCTTTTCTATTGCCAACATTTCTTTAAAAAAAGGGATTAGGTCCCTGAAACGTTGGCAATATAAAAGACTGTGCCTGATTTTACTTCTGCCTGAGAGACTCTGAGTAACGCCACCATTTCCCCATTTCCATATGCTATATAAATTTTATATATATATATATATATATATATATATATATATATATATAGGTTGGTTATGCAATCCCGGATGTTGGGATACTGCTGGTCAGGAGACCAATAGCGGCATCTCGATAGTCGAAATCCTGACAAGACCTGTTAAGTATTCTAACCCTCCCCCTACCCTACCCTAATCCTTTTAGATGTTTCACCCTAACACTCCCCCCTTCTTTCGCAGCCTAACCCTAAACCCCCTCTCTAAACCTAGCCCTCTGCCCCACTCTTCCCCATACATACACACCCGCACCATAACCCTAAGTCCCCTGGGGATCACCACCTAAAACTATCCCCCCACCCTCTGCGTAGTATTTACCCGCCGTACTGTTATGACGATCGGGAACCTGGAGGTCGGGATTCCGGAGTCGGTGTCCTGGCCCCTTTCGGGATTCTGGCGTTGGCATTCCGATGGTGTGTCGGCATTCCGGCGCCGGTATCTCATGCACCGGGATTCTGACTGCTGGGATTTTAACCACATCATATATATATATATATATATATATACAGTATCAGTGGTGCAAGTAGAAAAAAAGTTTTACAGGTACTTGTGCGCCAATGAGAATGGGGGCGTAATACACATATGGGGGGGGGGGGCAGATACACATATGACCCCAATAGAGACAGATACACGTTGCCCCACAGTGCCAGATATACATTTCCCCAGGGTGCCAGATACACAAATGCCCCCTCAGTGCCATATACTGAAATGCCCCCACAGTGCCAGACACATATTGCCCCACAGTGCCAGATATACATTGCCCCAGAGTGACAAATACACATTGCCCCAGAGAGCCAGATACTCAAATGCCCCCACAGTGCCAGTTACACATTGCCCCAGTGTCAGATACACAAATGCCCCCACAGTGCCATATACTGAAATGCCCCCACAGTGCCAGACACATATTGCCCCACAGTGCCAGATATACATTGCCCCAGAGTGACAAATACACATTGCCCCAGAGAGCCAGATACTCAAATGCCCCCACAGTGCCAGATACACATTGCCCCAGTGTCAGATACACAAATGCCCCCACAGTGCCAGATACTCAAATACCCCCACAGTGCCAGATACACATTGCCCCCCAGTGTCAGATACACATTGCCCCAGTATCAGATATACATTGCCCCAGTGCCAGATACACAAATGCCCCCATAGTGCCAGATATACATTGTCCCACAGTGTCAGATACACAAATGCCCCCACAGTGCCAGATACACAAATGCCACCACAGTGCCAGATACACATTTCTCCCCAGTGTCAGGTACACATTGCCCCCCAGTGTCAGGTACACATTGCCCCCCAGTGTCAGGTACACATTGCCCCAGTGTCAGATACACATTGCCCCAGTATCAGATATACATTGCCCCAGTATCAGATATACATTGCCCCAGTGCCAGATACACAAATGCCCCCACAGTGCCAGATACACATTGCCCCAGTGCCAGATACACAAATGCCCCAGTGTCAGACACACAGTGCCCCAGTGTCAGATATACATTGCCCCAGAGTGCCCACGCCTCCCCCTCTCACCGCTGCCTCTGATGCTGCTATGTGAGGGTAGGAGAGTGCAGCGCAGCACCTCTCCTGCCCCTCCATGCTGGTAAAGTCCAGTCTCCGGCACTGGGTATCTCAAATGAGGCGCCGGTTCGTTAGCGAATCAGAGCTTGCGAACCGACAGCCAATCAGGAGCCGTGGCTGGCGGTCCGCGAGGTGTGATTGGCTAGCAAAGCGGTGCCTTATTGAGATTCACCCCGCCGCCACACATCACAGAGAATTGAGGGGCAGGAGAGGCGCTGTGCTACGCTCTCCTCCGCTCACACAGCACACATCTTTATTATCTGCGCCATGATATGGAATCCTTATATCCTGCCCTGCAAGATCATAACACATGTGAACAATGTAATTTTTGTCATGTCATGTAAATAATATAAGATGCATTATGCATCATAACTGTTGTGTAATTCCTGCCAGCAGTGGGAACCTGAAAGGAGGGGGCATTTGCTGGCCAAAGAGTTAAAGGGAAAAAGGACACAAAATAAACATGAGAACTCACTAATACTTGTGCAGCATCTGCAGCAGCAACAGAATATCCAAGCGCAGAAAGTGCCACTGCACTGATGGTGCAGTGTGCTTTGTGGCATTAGGCTCCGCCCATTTTGACGCAATTAGCAGGTCACGAAATGGGCGTGGCCAAGCGCGGGTGGGGGGCGGGGCTTAAAGCAAGGACCGCGGCGGGGGCTCCAATACAAGAAAAAAAACAAGGTGATCTGGCAGTGTCGTGCTCCACTTGAGGGAGGGGTGGGGGGTCGGGGAGTTGTTGGTGCCGGAGGGGGCGGGGCCAATGACGCTGCAGGCTGCAGTAGCAGGAATTTCTTTTTTCCTGTATACAGCAGCTGCATGGGCATTTGCAGATGGTGTGGGCCTGTTTTAGAGGGTGGGCCTGGAGCTGCAGCTCCATCAGCCCCATTGTTAATCCGGCCCTGCGTGGACCAGTGGACACTTAACAACCAATCTGAGGAAGCATTTATCAAGTACACCCTATAAAATGATAGGTTGAAGTTGATTGGGTTGCTATGGGCAACTTCTCCACTGGTCCACTTCTCCATTCTTTTCACTGCTTGATACATCAACCCCCATGTACAGTAATCACGCTGGAACATAATGACAGTTGATGTGAACTCTGACCACTCCCACCTGTGTCAGTGATTTACAAATAGAGAGTTCTGACATAACACTCCTCTACACTTAAGAAAACACTTCTGCCATGTCCTACTCATCCCATACACACAAAGAAAGAAGCCTTTCTTGGGGTGCACCGAGATTCAAATACCTTATCAATTAATATATAACTTTTATTGTTCTATATTAAAAAGTTTTTAGCCACAGGAAATATAAAATACAATTTTTAAGTGAAAATAAAGTGAAAAATAGTGAGATTAAAAATCTGTTATTCTCCACAGAGACTGCTGCTGCTGTGATGAAATATTCTCTTTCAATAAAGGCTCAATGGCCCCTGCTGCTATTATTGTTATTCACAACCTTGCTGATTTCATTGTTTTCTTTCAGCAATCACCAGTACCTCTTCAATCAATTCATATTTAATGTTTATTGTTGAAATAAATTGTGACTGGTGTGTTATTTCAATAAACTAAATTGTTTATGAAAACATATGTCTATACTGTAGTCTTGTGTCAATATAATAGGAAGCACTCAATTTATTCCACACATCTTTATTAACACTAGTTGTCTTTACTCTTGTTTTATCAGTGTGTCTGCATGGTTAATTTCATTTCTAATAACAATCAGTACGTAGGAATGTTTATTCATTATATTGATATCAGATGCCAGTGATATTCTTTCTCATATTCCCCCAAATATTGGATTATATGCCTGCATCTGGAACAATATTAATCATAAATGTGTTTGTGAATACATAAATGCTGATATATTGATCGTTTAATATCTATAAGTTCATATAGTAGTTCCAGATATTGATCATATGTTGCCGGTTAATTATCTCAGCCAGCACTTATAGACACCTGTTTCCAAATCTGCAATTATGTTTCAATCCAACGTCTCCAATTAATTTGAAAACTGTAGCCAGTATATAGTCATAACATTCCTTTACTTTTAATCGTTACATTCGTATAGTGAATTGAATAATTTAAATTATGCCCACAGTATATTTGGGTTTAACCTTTTATGGTACACACACTTATACACATGCTTATGTTAATTAAATAGTGGGAGCCAGTAGCGCTAATCTATTTCTTAGAGCCGGGTGTTTGGATTGATTAATGTTGCCTGACCTCACAACCACCTTTCCATGTAATCACATATGTTTCCTGGTTAATTTAATATCTCCGTGGTATGTTAGATGGTCAGGCTAGCATTTCACAGTGTTAGTGCTGTCTTAGATCTCAGCCGCATGCTGCGGCTCTGGACAGCCGTCGCGTGCGGCTGACTCTATCCCTCCGCCTACACGTCTCTGCACCCGCTCCTAATCTAACCGCCCAGTATCGGGTGTTACAAGGCCGTTCGTTCTCCTTTCCCCCGGCTACTCTATATCTGGCCCAAATGAGATCACTACAGTGTACAATTATAATTTGACATTATGTTTCCATTCTAAAGCAGCAGAATATTACAGCAATGCAGCAGTCTCTGAAAAAACGCCAACGCACGTTTCACAGAGGCTGCTTCGTCAGGGCATCAACCTGATTGTTATTCCTTACAGGTTTATATACCCCTCCCCTCCTTCCTATTGGTCATCATGTGCCTGATGTCACATTTATAAATGAGAGCATATTGAAGCCCTTTCCCTCAGAGCCATACATCCATTATTTCTCTTATATATAAAAGGGAGATACTATTTCAGTTGTATGAACCACAATAATTTTAAACCATTCATGTTCTAACCAAATGTTAGCATAAATTTGTATTAGTTAATTCACATATATTTTATGTAATTTATATATTTTCGATTTTTTTACACTTATATCCTAACTTATTTATTTTTAAATTTCCCAGAACTCCAATTGTTCCTATCAATTTCCAATTTGATGGTTTGTATAGATGGGTATTCTGCTCATACTTTCTTTTACCTATATGTGTATTTTTCTATCTTCAAGAAATCATATTGTTGGTATTATAACATCATTTCTGGCTCTACTTGTTTATTTACATTATTTCTTTTTTCATAGGGTGTATGATTTATTAAGTATTTTTATCATCTCTTTAATATATTAGAGCGGATACTGTCTGTGAATGAATTATACATATTTATTAAAGTGCTGTTTATTGTTTTTATACATTGAACATAGTGTATATATAGTGAAAAAAACTAATTATTTAAATAGTGGATATTATATCTACTAGTGTTATCAATAATTATAATCATTATTTGCTCTGTGATGTACTTGCATAATTATAAGTGTGATGCAGATAATCTGCTAGTGAACATGTCTAATTGATTTATTACATTATTACTTTGCTCCTACCTTTACCAATGTGATCAACAGGGTGCCACTCCACTACAATAAATTTTGTGAATAAAAACAGTACTCCCAACCCAACAGTTTATCCCCCCTTATATAGTTCTTTTTCAATCTATTATTTAGTTTGATGTATTTATCACATATTCAGTTATAATAACTTAATTGCCAACTGCTATCTCATCCACCCCTACTCCTTAACATGTTTTCAAAAATAAATCCTTTTTATTGAGCATATTACCCAGCTTCCCAAACCATCTGGATTCCAAACCCTGCTTTTTCCACTCCACCATTTCCCCAAGGTAAGTATAACTGAAATCTGTTTTTATGTATGATCATACATGATTGTTATTTTCATTATGTTCTTTTCAGCACTCATTAGTATATAACTGTATATCTTATATCTTGCATATTATTCATTTTTCTTATAATTTCTTCTCCCTTAATTTCCTCTTCTTTTTTCTCTTATCTACATTCAAAAAATATATATTTTTCATAAATCTTATATTTCTCTCCCAAAATCTCTCCTATATGTATTAGACTTCTGAAAGGATAATCGGTTCCAATAGCTATCATTATGAAATTGGTATATTCAATCCAAGAAAGTGGAAAACTGATTGTGTTCATTTAGACCCTCTGGGTCAACACTGTTCATCAAGAAGATCCACTTAGTTTCTTTCTTCAGAAGCTCTCTCTTCGCATCCCCTCCTCGAATTCCTAGCTGTAATCTTTCCAAACCTCTTATCCTCAAACTCTCAGGATTGCCACCATGTTTGCTCAGGAAATGTCTTGCTACGCTTGTTAAGTTTTTCATTCTGGATCAATCTTGTGCAGCATTATTAATGTTCCTGATATGCTCAACCAGTCTCATTCTCAGTTGTCTGCTTGTTAATCCAACATATTTAAGACCGCATCCACAGTGCAGAC